>NW_021620991.1:5122633-5139251 GCF_004785775.1 Grammomys surdaster | reverse complement strand
GAGAGAGAGAGAGAGAGAGAGAGAGAGAGAGAGAGAGAGAGAGAGAGCACGCGAGAGAGAGCGAGCGAGCGCAAGCGCGCGCGCCCAGGTAGGTGGCTGTCACTGTGGTTTACTAGGGAGCCAATCAGGATAAGCAGATTTTATGCAGTGGAATTTTTACTCAAACAGGGAATTAGAGAAGTTTGGGGTTGCCTGCCTTACTGCCTCTCTTTCCTCTCCCCTTTAGGGTTGGGAACAATTTAGAAATAAGTCGTGTTTTGTGCAGTTGTAAGGACTATAGAAAGCACTGTCAGATAGAGGAGTGTGAATCATCCCCTCCTAGGGGACAGGAGAAGTTCACTGTGTATTGATGACACCAAGAAAGAAGAACTGGTGGGTGAGGTCTTAGCTAGAAACAGGGATCTTGTCCAAAGAGGTCTCTGATTGGGGCAGGGCTCAGCAGTACTAACATTTAAAATATTCCTGAAGCATTACTTTGTATTCTTGCACGCTTAATTGCAGAAATTGAACCGAAGAGATGCTGTGTAGGAAAGTAATGTGGGGTTAGGGTCTTTGTTGATATTTCTGTGCTTGGTTCCCTTTCCTGTGAGGGCCACTTTCTGTTACGACGGTGTATATCTGAACATTATGTTTTGAAGTCTGGGAGTAATACCCAGTGTTTCCCATAGTGTCTATAATGCTTCTTCTGGAACCAGACCATATACTTGTGTGTTTGGGAGAATACTGATTTGTTATGGTTGTAAGGTCTTTACTTCCTCCTCCTTTTAAGTTGAAACTTTTGGGTTCCAGGTTCACCTGTTGGGCTGGATGGCTGCCCAGCTTTCACAGTGTTTTGGTACAGCCATCTGCTTTGATGGGAAGATTTGGAGTTCCTGGCTGTGCTTTGTGGATGGCCTCTGGGTTTCAGAGTTGATTTTTGGTGTTTCACATGCAATAAAATCAGTAGCACTGTTTTCTCTGTGTGTGTATCTGTTCTTCATTCTCCTCCTTGAGAAAATACCTTTTTGGGGAAAGTTGCTTTTGAATGTCCGTCTCCTGTCTAGGGTTTTGGGACGTGTCTGGAGGTGAAGGGTAGCACTGCAGTTATTCTTGGTTGCTGAGGGCCTCTGCAGGGGGGTCAGTAAATAATGCTGGCCAGTTTGGCCCATTCCCCACTTGTTGCACTTGGGACTATCAGGAAATTTGAGGAAATATAGGAGGTTGGGCTTGAGGGAGAATGGACAGTTCTCAGATCTCTTACCCTGCTGTTACCTCCTCATCCATCGCTATAGACTCTTGACTGTAAATCAGAGGGAAGTGCGTGTGCGTGTGCATGCAAGCCTGTCCCTGGTGAGCAGCCTGGACACACTTGCTGTATGTGTGTCACTGATATCACTTCTTAATGCCATCTGCTTCCAGTTGTGTCTTTTGGGCAGACTCCCTGGTTGAGGCTGCTCTGAGCTGCCTCAGGCCTGGTGTCTAGCATGCTGCTGATTCTCTAGTCTCCTGGGCTCAACTGAGCCATGTTCCACTTACCAAAAACACGCTTGCTGTAAGCCTGAGTTAGATGTTGAATGGAAGAAGGCAGGAAACACCAGCTAAAGGAAGACTCCTTTAGAGGCATGCATTCATGAGTCTTCGGGGGAAGCCCACATGGTTAATAATCTTCTTTATCATAAAGTTTCTGATCCAGGTACTACAGGTACTTACACATATGTTTAAAATAGTGTGTGCTATCATATTGACATTCAGGCAAACTGTTGTTTAACTCAGCTGGGCCAGAGATCATTTCTGTTAATATTTTTTGAAATATACATTTATTTGTGGTTATGTGATTATCTTTTCTGTTAGGCAGGGGTCACTTATTCCTAAAAAAAAAAAAAAAAAAAAAAAAAAGAATTAATTTCTAGCTGTCCTGGAACTCACTCTATAGACCAGGCTGGCCTCAAACTCATTCATAGAGATCCACCTGCCTCTGCCTCCTGAGTGCTGGGATTAAAGACATGTACCACCACCAGCCAGCCATTTAGTCTTATAACCTCTGTTCCTAGTACAGGGCCTGGTAGATGGATCACTTCTGTAGGGTATCACTTTGCAGTCCTGGTTGACCTAAAATTCAGAGACCTACTTACCTTTGCCATCCATGTGTACCACCATGTGTGACACAAATGGGTCTTTGACGTAAATATGTTTAAATGGAGATAGAGGCACAAACCTTTAATCCTAGCACTCCAGGGGCAGAGGCATGAGGATCTCTGTGAGTTTGCAACAAGTCTGGTCTACAAAGTGAATTTCAAGCCAGCCAGCGATACATAGTTAGACCCTGTTTCAAAAAACTACAACCACAAACCAAAACGTGTTCAGTAAATGACTGATGTCAGGAGTAAGAGAAGTAAATAGATCTGAAGCCAGATAGTGTTGGTATTCCACATACTCAGCGGCATTGGGCCAACTGTGCGTGTGCTCGGAGCCCATCTTCCAATGGATCTGGTCTCTGTAAAGATGATGAGGACAATGCAGCGGTGCTTGTGTGTTGCTATAATTATTTAAAAATGGCCACTGGTCAAGCCGACTATCTAAGCTGCAGCGGCTCTGCCTAGCTCAGCTGCCATGTTCCGTGGTCAGGGGCCACGCGAGCACCGCAGTTAGAAACAGCCAGCCAGAAATACTAGCCCTGCCACCCATGAGACCTTCCATGTTGTCTCCGCAAGGCTGGGCATTGCCCAGACCATCCCGCCATCCACGTGGGCTCAGAACAAATGAGACTCTAATGCTTAGATTATCCAAAGGCTTTATATGTTTGGTAATGCTCAATAACAATATGCCCGTACAAAGAGAGTTGTTTCCCAATTAGCTAACCTAAATAAAAGTTGTTACCTGTGACTGCTCCCCATACCTGTGTGGCCCTCCATCGCTCCTACAGCTCTACTCTAGCTCCTCCTCCTCCTCTTCCGCTTCCGCTCCTTACTCCTCCCACCCTAGCTCCTCCTACACTTGTGTGCTGTCTTGACTCCAAGTCCTCATCTCCAGTTTCTTGAAGCTGTGACTCAGGAGCACAGCAGCCTTGGGAAGGGTCTTGCTTGTTTGTAACCAGCTGTCCACACTTGACCACTCTGCTTCCTCCTTGTTCTTTTTAAATATTTATCTTTAGTCCTCTTGAATAAAACCTTTCTTTCTCCTACTGTGAAGATTGAACCTATAGCCTGACTGCTTGTTGGTAGTTAAATGCTCTACCATTAAGTTGTATACTCAGTCTTCATTGTATTTTGAGACAGGGTCTCACTAAGTTGCCTAAACTGGCCTTGAACTTGGCAGTCCTGCTGTTTCAGGCTCCTTTGTAGCTGGGATTGCAATCATATACTACCTTTCTAGTTCCTGAAATTTTGTTTTTACTTTTTACTTTTTTTCTCATTTTATGTTTATTAGTGATTTGCCCACGTCTATGTTTGTGTACTACAAGCTTGCCTGGTGCCCAAGCTAACCGAAGGAGGGCATTTGATTCCCTGAAGCCAGAGTTATGGCCAGGGACGAGCCACCATGTGGCTGGTGGAAATTGAACCTGGGTCCACTAGAAGAGCAGTTAGTGCTTTTTAATTCCTTAGCTATCTCTCTAGCCCCTGTGTTTTTAAAGAAGGCCTCCTTCTATATCTGGTAATATTTGGTGTTTCTATTCTTAACATTGCCCAATGTAGTTACACATATGAGGAAGGTAAGTGGTGTCTTTTGCCTCTTTGCCCACCATATTCACAGCACTACAATAAAGAGTTCTTACACAATGGCCTGGACTTTAAGTGTTTCAGACTCTTCCATTGGCCAGAGAGACCTTGGAAGTGTGCTGTAGCCCTTGCTTACTGGCTCTGTGTTCCCTCTCTGGGAATGCTATCAGGCTTATTAATGTGGTTTGATTTCAGTGCATGGAAAGTCTTGTCTTTGCTTAGGAGATCAACTTAATCTTGGAGGACAGCTGTTATGTTTGGTATGCATATGTATCCATATGCACTTTTGCTAAGCTGTGATTGTTAAAGCCATTTGTATTTGTGCAGCAGATGAAGACAGGAAAGTCCAGGAAGAGCCTGGAGTGGGGCAGAGTTAGATGTAGTTGCCAGGTGCCCTATGCGGATCACTGAATGGAAGGTAAGAAACGTAGACAGTGAATGAGGCTGTCGTAGCACTTGAAAGCAGCTCCTCCTCCTCTTCTGTCTACAGTCTTCCTTCTAAATAGTAAGTAAATGCTTCCTCTTTCCTTCCTTTTGTAATAATCCAATCCTTCCAGGCTTGGGCTCAGCCTCCTAGGTGCTAGAATTTTAGCCTTGTGCCACCACGCCCAATTCTAAGATAGTCTTCAACTCCTGTTCTCTGATATGAGATGGTTTTGAGTGTATTTAAGGCTGTATTTATGGTTCTTCTCGGAGTAGGTAGAGTTTGTTACTTGTCAGCTAATAGCTAGCTCTTAGTTCTGGATACTGGATTATAGTCTGTAGAAGCCTGTGGGAGAATTGCTTCTGTCATGAATTGCTGGGATTTCTCAGAGAGTCTTCACTTCCTCAGGCTTTGCTCTCTCCTGCAGAGCTGGCAGACTGTCTGTCACACGCTTCTCAGGAGCTCCTCAGAGGAATTGACGCTGTGCTTGCCGCTTTGCAGCACACCTGTGTTGAGTCCATGCCTGTGAGTGTAGGCTGTTCTCTGTACTTTATTGTTTTTGAGTGAAAGCTGAACTTTGTTCTTGTTGTAGTTTGTCAGTCCTGTTCTCAGATTGACTTTGCTTGAAAGATTAACCTTCTGTCCCCAGAGACAGAAGGTTATTACCTTGGAATAAAGCCAATAGTTACTATCCATAGCTAAGATATGCTTGATTTAGAATATTAGAGTCCTTGTTCATTCAAAATGTATTTATTATTTAGACACTAGGGAATGCAAATCAAAACTACATTGAGATTCATCTCACCTCAGTCAGAGACTGTAATTAAGAAAGCAAATTAGGGGTGTGGGATGAAAAGGTTGCTGGACAGAAGGGCAGTGGTTAAGAGCACTTACTCCTCTTCCACAGGCTCTGGGACTTAGTTCCCAAAAGCTACATGGCGGCTTACAACCAACCATAACCCCAGTTCTAAGGGCCAGTGCCCTTTTCTGACCTCCCTGGACACCAGACATATATGTGGTGCATTGACATACATATAAGCAAAACATTTATACCCGTAAAATAAATAAATCTAAAGGAAAGGAACTAATAGGGGCCTGTAGAAGAGGGCTTAGCAATTATTGCTCTGTTAGAGGTCTGAAGTTTGATTCCCAGCATCCATGTTCCATGGCACATAATTCCCTATAGCCCCAGCTCTGTGAGATCTGAACATCGTCTGGCCACTTCAGTCACTGACTGCACTGTACAGGTGCACACATCCACTTTCAGGGAGATCAGAATGACTGTGAAGGGGAAGTGGATAGAGAGGAACAATCACACACTGTTTCTAGTAATATAAAATGGTGTAGCCACTATGGTGATGAGTTATAGGCATTCCTCAAGAAACCCAAAGATAGGACTTCTGGGTTAACCCACCATTCCACTCCCAGAGGAGTCCAGGCAGCACACCAGAGATGCTCTGTATCCAGGGTTATGGCAGTACTGTTCTCAGTAGCCGCGTGTGGACATAGCCGAGGTTCTCAATCACATAGAAACAGATCAAGACTGTGTGCTGCTGTGGAGAGTTAGTCCACTCTCAGGCAGTGTGAGAGTAAATGGGTAGAACTGCAGGATCATCCTTTAACTCAACCAAGCTAGACTGAAAAGTAAGAATTAGGTTTCTTCTCCTAGATTAAAAAGTGATAATGAAATGGAGGACAGGCTGCCTGGGAGGACAGGGCGTGGGGAGGGTACGAAGTGCACACAGTGCACACTTCCCTACATACCCGTTAAGGTATAGATGTGCACTGGTAAGAGCCGGTCCGCTCTTGGACATAGTGGGGAGCTGAACGTAGGCTTGCTTCCTGTCTTCATGGTAGGTTTTCTCTTCAAAACAGGACAGCCATTTGGACGATTTGTAAGCTGTCGTGGCTGATAGAGGCTGCAGTGAGATTTGCGATTTGTCCTGTTGTGACTGATGGCCATCACATAGTGCTAAGAATAGCAGTGACTGTGCAGCAGGCCTCTGTCTAGGTCACACCATGGCTGATCTCCTATTTATACAGCCTTAGTCATTTGCCGTTACGAGCTGAGGACTGAGAGAGATCATGTCAAGACTACATGTGGAACTACAGTTGAATTGAGTCATCGTCTTGTTTCTGGAGTGCAAATACTTGGTACTGTGTAGTAAATATCCACAGACTGCTGCTCCCTCTCGCTTCCCTCTCTTTGGGATGATGAAGCGATCCTGTCCGTTCTCAGGCCAGCCCTAGGGTGGTGCAGGCCTGAGGGACCAAATCAGAAGAAGCCTCTGTGGCTGGTGGTTTCTGCCTTGCCTCCTTCTGGCAAAGACTCTTTTCCCTGTTTGAAATTCAGATGCAAGCTTTCTGCCTCTTTCTGTCCACTCCCTGTTTACTTCTTAGACTAAACTGTTTCCATGGTAACAGGTTACTTTTCAAAGGGAACATCTTGTCATTTTATTTAATCCACTGCAGCTGAAGAGAGCTGAAATATTAGGTTGTAGTTGCTATGGATACTGCTTTGTTCCATCAGTTTCTTTTGTATCAGATTTCATAGACAATGAATTTCTTTTTTCTTTTTCTTTTTGATACTAAAAAATAAACACAATGACTTATCATCGTTGTTATTTGGCTTCTGCAACTGGTTAGTTTTTCATATCCCAACCAAAGATTTGTAGAATACTAGAGGTTGAAAGTCAGTTATTTTTCAAAACATAACATAATTTATATTAGCTATACAGAGAAATTCTATGTGCTAGGAGGGACAATGGTAGTTTTTAAAAAGAATGAACACACATATACATGTTGAGCTGGATCCATGGTATTTTGGTGTTTCAAGTCAGAGAGGTTCCTAGGAAGTAGAAAATGAAAGAAGTCAGCAGGTATAATGGAGCTGGCCTATGATCCTTGGAAGGCAAAGCCAGAGGATTGTTGGTTTGAGTCCAGTAATGGACTACATAGGAACACACACACACACACACACAGTCTCTCACTCACACACTCACTCATACACTTACGCGCTTATGCACACACTTTGGTGTTTCTTGTCATTGTTTTAAATTAGATGAATTGGAGTTGATTGTTTGTTTTGGCCTTTTCTGAGACAGAGTTTCTCTGTGTAGCTTTGGCTGCCCTGGAACTCAGAGATCACCTACCTCTGCCTCCAGAATGCTGGGATTAAAGGCGTGTGCCACCACCTCCAACCTTGGAGTAGATTTTTCATTGACTCTGGCTCAGCTGTCTGTAGTAGACCTGCAGGCTGTATTTGTTACTCAGCCTCTCTCATGTCTGCCTTTCTTTCCTATTTCAGTCTATTTGTACTGCATCTGTTGACTTTTTAAAAACTTTAGCTCCCGCCTTCAGTAATGGTGCACACCTTTCATCCCAGCACTCAGAAAGCAGAGGCAGGTGGATCTCTGAGTTTGAGGCCATCTGGTCTACAGAGTGAGTTCCAGGACAGCCATGGCTAAACAGAGAAACCTTGTCTCAAAAAACAAACAAGAACCATAGAAGCACAAACAGAAGAGCAGGCAAGTGTTGAAGGAGGTTTGTGCCTGTGTGTGTGTGTGTGTGTGTGTGTGTATTCCATGATGCATAGGTGGAGGCTAGAGGACAGGCTTCCAGAATTGATTCTCTCCTTGTACCATGTGACAGTCCAGAAGATTTTAACAAGTATTTATGCTCACATTGTACACCAGCCTTTGTGTGGGAATAGCGTGCTTGCCATTCCAGCAATAAAGCAAAACAGAAACCAAGACATTGCATGCTGTCTTTAAATATCCAGTTGAGTCTTGGTGTGATACTGTAACAATGGTAAACAGCAGACTCTGCCTCAAAAGCAGTAAATGCAACAAACCAAATAGGAATTAAAATGCTTCTGCCCTCTCCAGTTACATACCTGTGTGTGGCTGCATTTTCTTATAATTTAAACATTACTGCAACAGCACAGTGAATATAAAAGCAGCTGTCTGCTGCTGTTAGGACATTCTAAAACAACTGTATTGCCACTGTGCTTCTTCTGGTTGTTGCTATTGTTCGTTTGAGAAAGGGTCCTCTAAGTAATCATGGCAGGCCTATAAATTATCATGCAGACTGTGATAGCCTTGAACTTGAAAAAGTGGGATCATAGGTAGATTGCATAACCATTAGGGAACCCTAAAATAGCACAAGCATTCTAGAATAGGCCGAAGATTGAGCTGTAAATCCAAGTCACCAGAGAAGCTGTGGTTTAGGCTTTCTGAGGTACAATAGGAACTCCTTGCAGTCAGAAGAGCATTTGGGAAATCTGTGGAAAAGCTTTGGCAGGCTAGCTTGGTCGTGGCTACCTAGGACATAGAAATGAGCATGTTAGAGTGGAACTAGTGGCTCCTCCAAGTGAGAAAGCCAGCAGGTCGGTTTGGTGTGGTGGTGCACTCTAGAAGCAGGACAGACGGGTCTCAGAGTTCCAGGCCAGCCTCATCTACACAGTAAACTGCAGCTAAACTGAGATTACAGAGAGAAACCCGGTCTCCTGAAACCAAAACCAAACCAAGCAGTTAGTTTTAGAAAGTAGTTGTGACTTGGTCTGTTGAATTCTTGACATGTTCTTGAAGGAGTTATTCTCTGCATCTACAAGCTTCTATGTCAAACAGGAGAACAGATGCCTACCCTAACAAAGGGAGCTTTTCATGTGAGCGTGTCAGCATCATAACCCTTTCCAGTCGGCCTGCTTCTGTTGTATTCCCTCTTGAAAATGCCCACCTCCTTCCTTGTCGTCTCCTTCAGAGGCATCCAGTCCTCTCCAGGCTGAGTGACTTGGTTGTGTGCACCAGGGGTAGGGGGTGCACCGGATGACAAAAACAAACAAGTGAACAATGTTGCCACCTCAGGCAGGGATTGGTTGAGCTTTGGGAGGTGTACATCTTGTTTGTACCACAGGACACTGTTGTAGAACACAAAGCTCACACTGGAGAAACACTCAGTGGAGTCACAGAACAGTTGCCAGAAATTAACATTTTATGGAGGGGCATGGTCATTTCGAGCCTGGGCTGTATGCAGCCTGCAGGCAGCTGATTGGACATTGGAAATCTGGCTGATTTCCTTAACTTCTCGTAGTATTTTTGTGAAGTTTCTTCTGGAATAGAATATGTTATGTTTATGATAATAGTATCTGGGTCTTTTCTGGTTGGGGGATGGATGCCACCTCCCTGCCTGGTACATTCTAAGAATCTTAGTACTGGGACTACATTTTTGATGTTATTTTTACTGTCCTCTTGCCCTTTGTCATTACTACTGCTGATGTTCCCTAACCCCACCCTCAAACAGTTCTCTTGATGAGAATGTTTGTTGGAGTGTAAGAAAACTGTGAGACAGGTCCTATAGCTCCATTGATAAAGTGCTTGCCCGCCATGCATGGTCCCTGAGTCTGGTCTTCAGGAGACTGAGCATGGTGAGACACGCTGTGGTTTTTGTTCATTGTTTGGTTTTTGAGACTTTCTCTGTGCAGTCCTGGAACTCACTCTATAGATCATGCAAACTCACAGAGGTCCACCTGCCTCTGCCTCCTAAGTGAGTGCTGACATTAAAGGCCTGTGTCAGCACCATACACACATGCAATCTCAGCCTGCAGGAAGGAAGGAAAGATCAGAAGTTCAGACTCCCCTTGATCTACATAGTGAGAGCGAGGAGGATACCAGGGCTTCATGGAGAGAGAGCTCCGGCCTCACGCAAGTGCTACAGGAGATTAGAAGATCACACAAGAGACTGCAGTCAGTTCTCAGAAGGCTGGGAGGCTAAGGACATGTGCTTGACAGCCTGCATGGCTAAAGCAGTGTTAGAAGTAACAGGGACTGGCCCCTATCACGCTGTTTCGCTGGGGCTGGAGAGAGGGTGTAGCAGGTAAGAGCACTGGTTGTTCTTCTAGAGGACCCAGGTTCGAGTCCATGCCCTCACATGGCAGCTCACAGTGTCTGTTAAGTTCAGTTCCCTGTCCATCTGATGCCCTCTCCTGTCCCTCCATGGACACATATATACACACAAGTAAATAAACAAGTGTTAATGACACAAAGATGGCTTTTATCTACTTGAAGTGAGTTAATTTCCCTTGAAAAAAACCTTCAAATGTTTTTGTCAGAACAGTTGTATTAACCTTCTGTTCTCTTCACTACAGGAGGCTGAATAGTACCCAAGGGGAAATTCGAGTTGGCCCTAGCCACCAGGTAAAGTATTTTAATATTTTACTAACTTAATAGCTTTTTGTTTCCTGTTTTTCGGTTGCATCTTTCTTCTTTTGAATAGCATCTTAAGAATGGTTATTGATGTGGAAATTTTTCTATTTCTTTTTGAATCCAGAGTTACAGGTTTTGTGAGCCAGTCCCCTCCCCCCAACTCTCTTTCTTTCTCTGTGTGTGTCTCTGTGTGTGTGTGTCTGTGTGTGTATGTGTGTATATGTCTCTGCGTGTGTGTGTGTGTGTGTGTCTCTGTGTGTAACCAGAGGACATTATCAGTGGTTCTGCTTTATCCTTTTCCTAGTTGTCCTGTGAGATAGTTTTTCACTGGCCCTGTAGTTAGGCCGATGGCCAGCAGGCTGCACCAATTCCCTCCCCCTGTCCTTGCCTCAGGTGCTGCAGCCACACTGGCTCTTCATGTGGCTCCTGGGATCTGAACTGAGGCTTCCATGCTTATGTAGTGAGTGTGCTCTCTCCTCCCATGCTGAGGTTTTTGATTTTGTTGATTTTGAGACAGTACTGCTCTGTAGCCAAGACTGGCTTCAAGCTGTTTGTAGTATAGACTAGACTTGCACTTCCAATCCCTCTGCCTCTGTTTCCTCAGCGCTGGGGTTACAGGCATGTGCACTGCATCTAGCTTCAGAGGTCTTTCCTCCTGTTTTAATTAGTATTAAAACAAAAAGCCACTGTGGGAAGATGGGGACAATGGATAGGAAGAAAGTGAGGAGGGTCTGGAATGTGTGTGCTCAGCCTTCAGTTTTATGGAGTGTTATAATGAAACCCATAATTTTCTTCTATATCTCAAAAAAAAAAAAAGATTAATTCCAACATTCCGGGAACAGAGGTAGAAAGAATTCTGTGGATTGGAGGCCAACCTAGTCTATATAGGGAGTTCCCAGATAGCCAGGACTCCATAGTGAAACCCTGTCTCAAAAACTAAAACAAAAAGGGCTGCAGACTTTATCCTGTTAAAGGTTATAGTTCAGTAACATTACAAATGTATTGTCATTGTGCACCTGTCACAGAGCCCATTTCCAGAAGTTGTCTCTGGAGTTCTGTGATGCAGACCTTCTGTATCCATTAAGCAGTAACTCCCTCTTTTCATGCTCAAGCCTCCAGAGCCACTGCTGTTTTTGTCAGAGACCTTGACCATCTTCATCATAGATGTGGAATTATACAGTAATACTATAATATAATAATTTTTAAAAAGCTTTTTTTTACCAACTTTCTTTATTCTCAAATGTTCTCTTCCTTCATCCACATTATACTATATGCCAATTTCCTTATTTTTCTTCTTTTTGTTCCCCCGTCCTCCCCTTCCCCCTCCTCCTCCTCCTCCTCCTCCTCCTCCTCCTCCTCCTCTTCTTCTTCTTCTTCAAGGTTTATTTATTTATTGTATACATGTAAGTACCCTGTATGCTGTCTTCAGACACCCTAGAAGAAGGCGTCAGATCCCATCACAGATGGTTGTGAGCCATCATGTGGTTGCTGGGAATTGACCTCAGGACCTTTGGAAGATTAGTCAGTGCTCTTAACCACTGAGCCATCTTCCAGCCTCTCCTTTATTTAAAGGTTGAATTATTCATTGTGTGTATGTATTTCACTGTTTGTTTAGTCATCCATTGATGAGCATCTAGTTACTGTATACTTTAATTCAAAGAGCTGGATTCCTGGTTAAAAGCATATACCGCTCTTCCAGGGACCCAAGTTCAGTTGCCTGGCACCCACATGGTGCCTAGCAACCATCTATAACTAGTTCCAGGGATCTGATGCCCTCTTCTGGCTTCTGTAGACACCAGGCTCACATATACATGCATACTGGTAAAGCACTCAAATAAAAATAAGCAAATGCTTATTAAAAAGAAGACTGAAGTGTTGCCCAGTGGTGGAGTGCTTACCTCGTGTGTGAGGCTCTACGTCCCTCTCCATCACCACTAGGAAGAGGAGAAATGTTCTGGTACTGTTGAGCTGAATCTTGGCTAGTTGTGCTCTCTGACAGAGTTTAGTGTACCAAGGTTCATCTGCTTAGGATTCTGGTACCAGGTAGGAATCTCTGATGGGGGAGGGCTCCGGCCACTGCGGATGTTCACACCACCTGCAGGGCTGTCCTAGGCAGTCGGGGCCTGGTCTTCTGTGAGCATTCCTGGCATTCTTGTGCTGTTGGTCTGTTCTCCATAGACGGGAGCTGCATTCAGTAGTTTTGACATGGACGTGTTGAGTCACGTGCTCATTGCTAAACCCCAGGGAAAATGGGCTTATCGTGATGAGCCTGGCCTGTCACTTGAGTGACCTGTGTGTTGGGGAGATAGCCAGTATGCTTGAAATTACAGGTCACAACAACCCTTGTGTGGCCATAAAGGATTCAGGTATCTCCTGGGTGTTCAGTTGTTGTTGTTTGTTTGCTTGTTTGTTTTTGGTTTTTGGTTAGATTTTCAACATTTTTTTTTAAAGATTTATTTATTTATTATATATGAATACACTGTAGCTGTCTTCAGACACACCAGAAGAGGGCATCAGATCTCATTACAGATGGTTGTGAGCCACCATGTGGTTGCTGGGATTTGAACTCAGGACCTCTGGAAGTGCAGTCAGTGCTCTTAACCACTGAGCCATCTCTCCAGCCCTCAACATTTTTATATGCCACATACGTTTCTTCAGAATTTATTTTAACTCTCTGATGAGAGAAAAGTATAAACGTTAAAAACATATTTATCAAAATGCAGAAGCCAACAGAGAGATAGTATTTCTAGGTGTTTCTCATTTTATGACAGAGGCAGAAATACACAGTAGCAGGACCTTTAATTTAGGTTGTGTTCAAGGGTAGTCTTCCTGGCGTGGGCTGTTAAGGTGGGCCTGACCAGGACTGCCTCTGGACTATGGATTTGTGAGGGTGGTGCTCACAGCCTTTTACAGACTTGGTAAGCTCTCTACCTATGACCTGTGTTACTCTAGCCCTAGCCCTGGACTGGAGTTTCTGTGCTTGGAACTCAGTTATCTATTTGTGTGTGTAGTGTATGTTTGTATATGCACAAGTACATGTCTCTCTCTCTCTCTCTCTCTCTCTGTGTGTGTGTGTGTGTGTGTGTGTGTGTGTGTGTACATCAGAGGACAACTTGGAGGACTAGGTTTTCTCCTTCTGCTGTACAGGTCCCAAGGATCAAACTTAGGTTGTCTGTCCTACTTGGCAGCAGCCCCCTTAGCCTGCAGCTGTGTTGTAACTCCAGGACCCAGTTCTCGCTATCACACCCCTCTCTCCCCTTTCCTTGTGCTGTATTTTCTACCCATTTTCTCTCCCACAGTTTGTTTCCAAGGTTGCAGGATCTACGTACAAGACTTTGACTTAAGATTTATTTCCTACTCTGACAGAAACAGTGATTGCTAGGAGAGAATACACCTAAAACCAAAAAGAAGCAGATTTGCTTGGCTTGGGTTCATATGCTTTCATTTAAGTAAAATGCACATTCATTATCAGATCTGAAAAAAAAATTTTTTTAAAGAAAAGTTTTGGAGTACTAATATCAAATAACCTTCTGTCTTAGTTAGGGTTTTACTGCTGTGAACAGATACCATGACCAAGGCAACACTTATAAGGACAACACTTTCATTGGAGCTGGCTTACAGGTTCAGAGGTTCAGTCCAGTATCATCAAGGCAGGAACATGGTGCAGGAGGAGCTGAGAGTTCTACATCTTCATCTGAAGACTGCTAGCAGAAGACTGACTTCCAGGCAGCTAGGATGAGGGTCTTAAAGCCCACACCCACAGTGACACACCTACTCCAACAGGGCCAAGCATATACAAACCATTACACCTTCTTAAAGATTTTAGCTTTTTTCTAGGGTAGAGAATAACATATACAAAAGTGGGAACATAGGACAGTCCTCCTCACTGTTACTGAGCTCTGCAGAGTTGACGAGACTTGTTTTGTCTGCTCTCCCTCAGGCTGCTTCCTACCTTTGGTAATTGAAATGCATCACAAATCCAGTATTTTAATTACAAATAGTGTGATGAGAAAGAAGCCCTCTTATAAAAGACATAATTATAATATTTCACACCAAATCAAATCAGTAATATCTTAGGGTTGAAAAATGGCTCAGTGGATACTTGCCATTTGACTGGCAGGATGGGTGAGCCTGGTGCCCGAGTGATCCTGACTGGCAGGATGGGTGAGCCTGGTGCCCAAGTGATCCTGCCCCTATATGGTGGAAGAGAACTGACTTCTACATGTACCCTGTGGTACACCACCACTCTCACCAACACAAAAACAAATCAGTTTAATTAAAATCAAATATACACACACACACACAGAGCTTGCCCTGTAAACATGGGCACCAGAGTTCATTCTGATCTCTAGAATCCATGAAAATGTCAAGTGAGTGTGGTATTCTGCCTGTAATTCCTGCAGAAGAATGTAGAAGTGAGATCCTCAGAGCAAGCTGGTTAACAAGGTTAGTCATAATGGCAAGCTCTGGGCTTGATTGAGAGACCCTGCCTCAATTCATAAAATCAGAGAGCAATTGAGGATGATTTCCTACATCAGTCTCAGACATCTCTGCATGCTCTCCCATAAACACACACACGTGCTCACTCACATGCAATAAAATGCATACATATTGATGAACATTACAGATACAAAGGAAAATAAAGCAGTGATTTCTTTTTAAGAATATTTGCTTTCCCTGGGCGGTGGTGGCACACGCCTTTAATCTCAGCACTTGGGAGGCAGAGGCAGGCAGATTTCTGAGTTTGAGGCCATCCTGGTCTACAGAGTGAGTTCCAGGACAGCCAGGGCTGCACAGAGAAACCCTGTCTTGAACCTCCCCTCCCCCCCCCCAAAAAAAAATAATTGCTTTCAATGTAGAGTTCTATGTGTATGCTTCTATTTGTGGTGACACATGTTTGTGAGTCTAGCTGCCCCAGGATGTCAGAAGAGGACACTGAATTCCTCTGGAACTTGGCTTACAGTTGATTGTGCACTGCCTTGTGTGGGTGCTGGGTGTTACAAATATAATGGGGTAAGGGAATACCTGGTGGGCCCATGCCAAGGTGTGCCCCTGGGAAATTACACCAAGCAACAGATCTGGTGTAAATGGGGTTTATTGGGGTAAGGGAGAGGAGTGAGGGTCTGGAGAAGGGATAGAGGCAGAGAAGTGGACGTAAAGACAGGCAGACAGATCAGGGAAAAGCCATGAGGGCAGTGAAGAGGTGGCACTAGCGCAGAGAAGGATAGAGAGAGGGAGAAAGAACTGGGGTGGCAGGCAGTCCTTCTATAGGCAGCCCACACCTGCCTGGTGTACTTGGTGACAGCAGGTAGGTCCATGGGAGGAGCCTAGTGTAATCTCCTGTAAGCTAACACTAGTTAACTGAACTCTGTCCTCTACAAGAACAATACTTGGCTATTAACTGTTGGGCCACCCTGGGATGCCTAGATCAGTAATCTCCAACATTGTCCCTGCTTTTCCCTCCCTCATTCCCCTTCCCCTGTGATTCTTCTTTTAGTGTATGTGTATGTATATGTGTAAAACTATATACAGGAGTTCATTCTGACACTTGTAATTTAAATTTAAAACTTTTAACATTCTATTAATCCTGCTCTGCTTTTATCTAAATCTGTATGTTTTCCCCCATGTATGGTTGACACTAACCTAATTGCTTTTATCCCTTTATCTTATAGCCCAGAATAATAATACTTACTCTTTTGCTTCTTTGGACTCTTTTGCTTCTTTGGTGCTGGGATTGAGTTTAGGACCTTGCATGTGCATTACACATACTTTGCCACCAAGTTATCCTCACAGCTGCTTGGAAGCAGTGTGCTGTTAAATTTTGTTTGTCTTTCAATTACATTCCATGAGGGCTGTGTAGGTAAATTAATGTTTTAGCATTACTTGAAATAGTTCCCAGGCAGAAGAGTTCAGTCTGTTCTCACGTGTTACTCACTTACTGTGGAGACTTGATGGTGTTCCTCTCCCCACTTACTTTAGCCTCTCTCCTTATTTCATACATGGTAGATAGTACGCGCTCTCTGGGCTTCCTTTCTTCTGTTACTTTCAGAGCTGGTCTCTCCAAGTTTGAGCCCCTCTCTTTTCCCACCCTGTGTGTGATAGAGCGTGTCTCCCACCCTGTGTGGGATAGAGCGTGTCTCCCACCCTGTGTGCGATAGAGCGTGTCTCCCACCCTGTGTGCGATAGAGCGTGTCTCCCACCCTGTGTGTGGTAGAGTGTGTCTGTCTCCCACCCTGTGTGTGATAGAGTGTGTCTCCCACCCTGTGTGTGATAGAGCGTGTCTCCCACCCTGTGTG
>NW_021620991.1:5080204-5122623 GCF_004785775.1 Grammomys surdaster | reverse complement strand
GTGATAGAGCGTGTCTCCCACCCTGTGTGTGATAGAGCGTGTCTCCCTCCCTGTCATTGTGATAGAGCGTGTCTCCCACCCTGTGTGTGGTAGAGCGTGTCTCCCTCCCTGTGTGTGGTAGAGCGTGTCTCCCACCCTGTCATTGTGATAGATGAGGAGCGGCGGCGGCGGCTCCTGCCAGCCTTCACTCCTGGTTTGGAGCTTGTTTCTTATCGTTAAAATTTCCATTTTTTTTCCTTTGTACCATCCGGTCATATTTCTAGTCCCACTCTCCCCAGGGTTGGTCCTGTTCCCCAACTATAGTACTTTTTAATTAATTTAATAAAGAACCATTATTATATTGATACAGGACCTGGCCTGCCTATGCAAAGCCCAGTACCTATGACTTTCCATATGGATACCCATCCTGTTCTCATCTTAACCTAGCTTTCACTATGTACTAAGTAGAATTAATTGTGACACCTGTAAGTGATGGAACAGAGAAACTACAGAGTTAGACCACTCTGTAGGCAGAAAGAAAGACTTATTGGGGATCAAGCTGCCAAGGCTATATGGGCGTGGGGTGCAGAGAGAAAAGCTAAGTGGTGGAAAAGCCAACAGGTTTTATAGACAGAGTGGAAATCTGAACTGGTACCGGCTGTCTGGATTGATCCAGAATTCAAGATGCCTTAACAGAGGTAGCTGAGCTGGGGTGAAAGGTTAAGTTAAAGGGGATTAAGGTGATTCTAGTAACCTGGAAGCTTTAGCTTGTTTACCCATAACAGCCCTGTTTGCTCAGCCAGAGTCCTTTATTTAGGACCAGCACTGCCCTTTGTGGGTGGGTGGCTATGAAAGGGAATGCTAAACCTTGAAAGAGCACTACTTTGCTTAGGGTGGTACCTTACTCCTGTAATATCAGCATGTGGCAGGCTGAAGCAAGACCCCGCCTCCACACCAGTCAGCCAGCCAGCCAACCAACCAAGAGTTTGGGGGAAATGAGAGTTTTATAGGAGTTTAGGTATATCAGAGTTGGCAGGCGGCTGCAGAGCAGACATATAGCTTGTCCACCATCAGAAACAATGCCCCAGGCACATTTTGGATGAAATTTCAGTCATATTCCATATTTACCTATGTCATTGATCATGCTGTAGGGTGGCACCACTGGACAAGAGTCTGGATGTTTTTAAAGCAGCACTGAAGAACAAACCCAGAACTGTCTTAAAACTTGAATATCCCACGTTCAGAAACAGAAGCCATCATTAAAAGTGAAAATTTCCAGATTGGGAATGAGGGAGACAGAGTTCCTGAGACACAAGGGTCTCCCCCTGGCTGGGGCAGTCCTGCCCCTGTCTTCGCTTTACCGTGTTCTCTTTCCTCTACATGCACATGGCTGACTGATAAGCTGCCTGCCTAGTGGAGATTGGGATGTGGAGTTTTGTTTCAAGTGTCTGTTAGACTGTTTCAAATTAGATATGTGTCTCTTTGCATTACCAGAGTTTGCTTCTAACCTGGTCTGCTTTTTTTTCATGTTAACTGTCCTGAGCTCTGTTTGAGCGAGAGAGAGCTCTTCAACTCCAGGATAGTGTAAAATACCAAACCAACATGCCCAAACTTATCATTTGCTGAAATAAAAATGTTGGGTAACTAGCAGGTGTCCACCTTTCCTGGTCTCTGGTGGTTATGGCAGCCATTGTCCCTGCCTGCTTACCTGCTCTGCCTTAGCAGAGTGAAGGTCAGGGTCCTGATTACTTAGATGCTGGTGCCATCACTTCTGTTCTTATTTGGGATATTTGTGTTACATCTGACGTGTTGTTCTTATGGGTACTGTTCAGTTCATTTATGTGTACTATTCAGTTGACTTTGCGAAGTCAGAGCAAGTCAGACCGTCCTTTCCTTCCAGAGGGCGTCCTCCGGCTTCTTGGTAAGCAGCTCTCTCCCCAGCTGTGCTGTCTCTTCCACTTCACTTGATTAGACCGTTTAGTGTTAATTTCAGTAGCTCTCCGTTTTTCTCTTAACCATAACACACTATCCTGAGGTGCAGGCCTGTGAGTCACCATGAGTCTGACTTGTGAGTGAGTTTTGGAGATCTGTGTCTTGTTCTTCTTCAGAACTGTCACTGGGTGATACTTTGGGGTTTGTTTGTTCCACTTGTGTGTCGGATTCTTTCCCCTTTAGATCATAAGCCTGTCAGCTTTGCAGCCGCTCATTACTCCTCTAGTGGAGCCTTGATGTGACTTCCACAATTCACATTTACTCTTGCCTTTCTGCTGCTCAAGAAAAAAGGCTGGGGAGGTGTACCAGGTCCAGAAGATGCCTCTGTGATAACTCTTTCCAGTACCCTCTCTTGATGGTGACTTCTTCATCCCTGTCTTACAGGCCAAACTTCCAGATTTGCAACCATTTCCTTCTCCAGATGGTGATACTGTGACTCAGCATGAGGAACTTGTCTGGACGCCTGGAGTCAGCGACTGTGACCTCCTCATGTACTTGAGGGCAGCAAGGTAATGGGAAATTAGCCCCAGTGCTTTCTGAATTAGGACACCCAGACTGATGGGTATCTGTAAAAATCTTTTCCTTCCCTCTGTCTTAGCAATAGGGCCTTTTCTCACTCTGCACATTGCTTTCTGCCCTAGTGATCCTTCTTACCTGACAAAAATAGCTTACCAGTTTTCCTCTTCTTGATATTTGCCACACATCAGACTTAGAACTCCTCAGAAGGAACCTCTTCAGCTATACATGTGATTATCAGCACCCCTCACTGCAGTTGAGAGAGTTGTTCACCTCACTTTACAGTTCCCTTGCTGAGTTCCTGTTCTCCGTGCTGTGCCTCTTCATTAGTGTTTGACCCCAGCTTGACATTTATGTGACTTTCCTACATGGGAACATTTATTTGTGATTATCCTATAGAACTTGCAAACATGCAAGTGACAAAGAGGAGAACAGAAATGTCAGTCCCTTCCTGTAGTAGGGACAGGCAGAGCCTACCTTTGTAGTGATTTGGGGTACTCCCCGCAGCCTCACCAGTGTGCAGTAGCAAAACCTGAAGTACATAGCTTGGGGCCGATGTTGCATCTTGGCTGTGTGCAGTCCTCAGTGCTGCACAGGTACAGAGATGAGGCAGTGTAAGTGAGGTAGGCGGCTGTGGCCCATTCTGTCTCTTCACTGTTAGTTCACTGAAAGGCAGTTGGTCTGTTTTCCAGAGACTTGAAAGTGTTTTTTTTTTTTTTTTTTTTTGTTTTTTTTTTTTTGTTTTTCGAGACAGGGTTTCTCTGTATAGCCCTGGCTGTCCTGGAACTCACTCTGTAGACCAGGCTGGCCTCGAACTCAGAAATCCGCCTGCCTCTGCCTCCCAAGTGCTGGGATTAAAGGCGTGCGCCACCACCGCCCGGCGAGACTTGAAAGTTTTAAATTAATGCCTGGTAATAGTACATATGGGTACTTTAAAAATCTCACAGTCAGTGGTGTACTGTGAGAAATAGATTTTTCATGTGCTCAGATTGGAAACCTAAGTATGCACAAAACAGGAGAAGTAGAAGTAACACGGACCCGTTGCGAGTCATACTTCTGTCCCTAGGGAGGAAGGGTTAGACTCTTGGCCACGAAGACTGACATAATGTGCATGTATTAATAGAATCTTCCAGAAAATGTACATGCAAACTAAGGATTAAAAATCATTGTGTATTTGAATATTGATGTGTGCTGATCAAGGAAACTCCATCCTTTTCCCCAAAGGAGCATGGCAGCATTTGCAGGGATGTGTGATGGAGGCTCCACAGAGGACGGCTGTGTCGCAGCATCTCGGGATGATACCACTCTCAATGCACTGAACACAGTAAGTCTCTGGGTGTCACCTTAGCACAAGAGCAGCGTGCAGCAAGGTGTGGCAAAGCTATAAGGTACTATGCTGTTGCTAGGATACAGAAATGATGCTGGCTCTGCAGTTCAGAGTCCTTGCTGTGCTTACACAGGAGCTGACTTTGAAAATCCCTTTTGTAACTTCCTCCCCCTGACACATCCTCATATACACAACTTATTACATAAATAGACATAAATTAAAAATTAACAGAATTTTGGGGTTGCTGAGGTGCCTCAGCACTTCAGGGCACTGATGCTTTTGCAGAGAAGCTCTGCTTAGTTCCCAGCACTGGCATGGCTTCTCATTAGATGCCTGCAACTTTTGTTCCAGGAGGAGCCAAAGCCCTCATCTGATCTGACATGATATCTGTGTGCATTCATACACTTGGGTTTGCACACGCACACATACACACATGCACGTAAGAAAAAAACAAAAAAAAGTATTGTTGCCTTAGCCACTGGTCTCTGAGATTATAGGGAAGGACATTGTAACTCCAGGTCTGTCTCTTATCTCTCTGACCCCTGGGACTGTGAGAAGCTTCAGTAGTAACGGATGTCTTCACTAAAGCCTTGTTCATTCGGGTCCTGGGCACACAGATGATCTTAGGTCATCCTCACAGTACCCACTGAAGGGGATTATTCTGCTACTACCTGAAAAACGTAGAACAAGCCAGGTGTAGTGGCAGACAGCAACACTGGGAGGTGGAGGCAGAGGCAGGCAGATCTCTGAGTTAGAGGCCAACCTGATCTGCAAACCAAGTCCCAGGACAGCTGTGGCTACACAGAGAAACCTTGTCACAAAAACAAACAAACAAACAAACAAACGTACGTATATTTTTGTGAGGAAGGAACAGCATGCTCCTTTTGCAGTTGTGGAGGTCAGAGAACATCCTACAAGTGTCATTTCTTCCACCATGATGATTGGCTCGTTGGTGGCGCTCTCCTTAATCCTGCACTAAGCAAGCAGAGGCAGGCGGATCTCAAGTTTGAGGCCAGCCTGGTCTACAGACAGCCTGGCTACACAGAGAAACCTTGTTTCTAAAAAACAAAATCACACCACCACCACCACTAACAACAACAGAAACCTCAGCCTATTGGCTTGGCGGCAAGTTCCCTTAGCTGCTGAGCTGTCTTCCCTGAGCAGACATTGTACACTATCCATAGCGGGTCATTCACCTGTTTGGTGTTTTTTTTTTTTTTAAGCACAAGAAACTAAGTGTAGAGAGGTCAAGTCCTAATGTAAGGTTATGTGTGTAAGATTTGAGTACAGCACTCATGCATTTAATCTTTTCCGCTTGTCTAAAGTGATGTATTGGGCAGCTTGGTAGAGAAGTGTGAGTGAGGTCTTGAGTTTAACTCTCAGCACTCACAGCAGACAGTGCGCAGTTGTTAGGTCTGAGAAGCCCTGGAAGGTGCCTGGCTGAGGTGCCTGTTAGCATATCAGAGCGGATGCTGGGGGCTGGAAAGATAGCTCAGAGGTTAAGAGCACTGGCCGCTCTTCTAGAGGTCCTGAGTTCAGTTCCCAGCACCCACATGGTGGCTCACAACCATCTGTAATGGAGTCTGATGCCCTCAGCTATAACTGTACCTCTATACATAAAATAAATAATTCTTAAATAGTTGTTTCACTTAAAGCAGGCCAGCATCTGCTTTTTTTTTTTTTAAACAGCAGGACTCAGTCCCTGTGGATCCTCCCAGCTCATCTCACCCTGCTCCCTCCCCTAACCCTCTCTTTCCCAGGCATTGGGGTTCTGCTTCCCCCAGCCCAACCCCTGTAAAATTCAGCCATTTCTCATGGCCATGCCTTTCTCTTGGCCCAGAATGCCTCTTTGGTGGTCCTCTCATGTTTTCTCCCTCTCCTCTCATGGTCCGGCTTAGCCAGGCCATGGTCAGCCTGGACCACTCCCTCCCTCTGCCTGCTTTCTTCCTTGTATCTACCATAAGAATCTTCTCCATCCTCTAGGAGTACTTGTGTCTTCCTTAGTTCAGTTTTTAAGTTAATATGTAAGGGCCTGAGAATTGATGGAAGAAGACCCCAGACTTGAATAGTATGCAAAGACAATGTTTATTCTGCAGAAACAGCCAGCATGTGACTGGGAGTGGGGGTGTGGGGGGGAGTAAACCATCCAAGCAAAATGGTGACATTGAGGGAAGGTCGCAGGCCTCCTTAAGCCAGTTGGGGTTTTCTAGTTGTGGTTGGGCACCTTCTTCAAGATTGGTTGAGCTTATGATATGGGGTATTTGTACATTTGTTCCTACTTCAAGGGAGAAAGGGACTTTTTTATATCTGTTGTCAGCCCTGGTCAGATGTCAAGTTGCTGATTGGCTGCCCTTTTTCTTGGTTTTTCTGAGAAGCTTGGGCTGTCCTTCTGGGAAATTGAAGCTTAAGGCCCAACATGTCTGCCTGTTCTAAAATGGAGTGAGTTAGGTCCAGCAGTCACCTTCGACTTTCATGTGTGTCCAGGGCACGTAGGCATACAAACACACCGGTAATAAAGAATCGTATGTACCTGTATACTTCATCATTAATTTACTGTTAATTTATATATAAAGGAAAACTCTTTACCCTGAATATATGACAGGGCCTGAAAAGCCTTTTGAGACTCTACTTGTGCAAAGCTGAGGCTCAGATCGGATGCTGCTGCAGACAGCTGTGAATGTCTGTTAACTCAAAATGTGTATACTGTCAAGAAAGAAAGCCTTTGATAGGACCATTTTATTGCTGTTTTGTTTTTTTTTAAAGACTTATGAAGTAATTCTGCTTTCACGACTGTACTTGTGATTTGAAGTTTGAATTGTGAAGCTAGAAATGTGATTAATGTCCCTTCTTGGAATGTTTGAGGTCTCACTCCCAGCTCTCAGGATTCTCCGGAGTCTGGGTTACTGGTAGTTCTGGTAGTTTTCTGCTTTGTGGGGAATGGGGTGGGGAGCATGGCAGCCTGAGGCAGACATGGTGCTGGAGGAGGAGCTAAGAGGTCTGTATCTTGATCTGCGGGCAACAGGCGCCTGTGTGTCACCCTGAGTGTAGCTTGAGCTTAGAGGCCTCAAAGCCCACCTCAGAAGTAAAACAATCAGGCTACACCTATTCCAGTTAGGCCACACCTCCTAATAGTGCCACTGCCTCTGGGCATTTAAACACAGGAGTCTATGTGGGCAATTCCTATTCAAACCAGCACACAAAGTTTCTCCCTGTAACCCTGTCTGTCCTGGAACTTCTTCTGTAGCGCAGACTAGCCTTGAACTCAGAGATCTCCTGCCTTTGCCTCTACTTCCTGAGTGCTGGGCATCCACAGATACTTGAAGACTCGCCCCACAAGCCATGGGCGGATGGGTGCCCCTGCTGCTGTGTACAGTGCCGAGATGCAGTGCTGGAGCTTTGCACTCACCACTCGGACACTGGAGTTGGCAGGCATTGCTTCTAAAGATCTCAGAGTGAAGTGCATCACTCCCCGTCGTCGCTTGCAGCTTACAATCCAAAGAGATGAATAGTTGGGGGTCACTCACTAAGGCTCCCATAGCCAGGGCCGGTGTGATCTGCACATCTATACATCTCTGGTTGGAAAGAAGGAGCAGCAGAAAACTGCTTGGGAAGTGCGTTAACCAACCTCTCCCTGTCTGTAACTGGGTGTGTAGGAAAGCATAGATAATTGCTGTAGACAAGGTAAAAGACAAATTTGTATGTTTCTAGACCTGATATGTAAGTCTGTGTTTTTAAACATGTCTTGTTTTTTCGCTAGTTTATTGAATTTAAATTTAATGTCTGTAGACTTTCTAATTGTCAGCCTTTTGGTCTTTTCTAAGACCTTGATTTTCTCTGGATCACTCATTGTAAGTAGAGATTTGTCAAACTTGGTCTTTTGAACAGTAGGTTTTGGTTCTGTTTTTACTCTCCACTAAACTTATTTCCTTCGACCTGGACATTCGGTTCGGTGTTATTTCCACCTTCCACAAATTGGCTGACAGATAACCGCTTTCATCACAGATTTCTTTCTCTGTTTCTGTTTTTGCTTTCATTATCTTGCTTTTCCAAAATGATTTTAAACCTTTTTTTTTTTTTTTTTGTACTTTTCTTTGGGGGCTGCGTGTTCAAAACAGGGTTTCTCAGCTTTGGCTGTCCTTGAACTCACAGATTCCCCCACCCCCAGTCTCTGCTGTCTCTGCCATCTCTGCCGTCTCTGCCGTCTCTGCCTCCTGAGTGCTGGGGTTAAGGGAAAGCTCCACCACCACTTGGCTCATTTTTCTAAATTTCATTTTTTGGAATGTTAGTGATATTTAATTTTGTGCCAGTCAAAGAGTAATTGGTAAGATTTCAGTCTTACTTCTTTAAGATTTCTTTTCATTATTTTAAATTATGTGCATAGTGTATATGTCTGTGTGTAGGTGTGTACATGTGAGTGCAGTTATCCTAAGAGGCCAGAGGACTGGGGTCCTCTGAAGGTGGACGTCAGAGTGGTTTTGAGTCACATGATGTGAGTGCTAAGAATTGTACTCAGGTCCTCTGTAAGCAATACATGCTCTTATCCAGCAAGCTATCCCTCTTGCTCCAAAATTTCAGTCGTTTACAGTTTGTTTCCTGGTTTGGCATGTGATTTATATTGGATAAAATGCCTCATATGTTTTTCACTCTACTGTGTGTGTGTGTGTGTGTGTGTGTGTGTGTGTGTGTGTGGAGGGAGGGAGGGAGGGAGGGAGGGAGAGAGAGAGAGAGAGAGAGAGAGAGAGAGAGAGAGAGAGAGAGAGAGAGAAATGGCTTTAAAGGGTAAAGGCGCGTGCCACGGAGCCTGGTGACCTGAAGATTTGTCGTCCTAACTGACAAGTACATAGTCTTTGGTACTGTACGGAAGGTCTGAATGATAGCCACCATTTTAACATTTTTATTGCTATCGTTAGCACCTCACCAGACCTGCTCACTGTGCAGTGGGTTTGAGGTTGTGTTTGGGGCGCGTTGACCTTCATAGTGTTTGCATGCACTTGCTCTTGACCTTCGAGGGCGAGCCCTTTGTACCAGTTAGCCTTTGTCTCTCCTCTCCTGTGTCTGACGTTCACCCAGGCTCTCCAGCTTGCTCATCTCTGCTGTCTCCATCTTTCTCTAGCTTCTGATTTAGATCTTGCCTCTGTTTGAAGTAGCCCACTTGTCATTTTGTGTCTTGCTGTTGTCTTGCTCTCTGCTCTGACAGAATCTGTGGAACTCAGTCTTTTTATTTGTTGGTTGGTTGATTTGTTTTGTGCATTCTTAAGGCAGAGTACCACTGCATATCCCCATCTGGCTTGCAGTTTGCTAGGTTGCCTGTGCTAGCTAGCCTCTTAGTCCCCCAAAGGCTGGGTTATAGGTGTAAGTCACTATGGTGCTGCTTATAATGACTTTGAACTGTGACCTCTGTGAATTCAGGGTCGCTAAGCTACTGATACCTATAGAAGTGTTTCTGTATGACCTAGGTAGTGTTAGTTTGTGTGTAGATATGCAACATTTGATGCATAAAGCGTGGAAGTGCTTTCTTATCCTGATGGGTTTGATTCAGCCGTCTCTGCTGCTGCCCATTTACAAAAGAGATCATCTACTGTGCTGCATTACTTTTACTAAATTGAACTATGAGGTTCAGTTGTCTTCCTTTAATAAAATAAACTTCTCTTCTGAGTAATTTGTTGCCATTTTTATGTTGACCTTTTCTCCAGCACTCAGCATCTGTTTTGTTTTATACTTGATATAAGTAAAATTTTATAAATATGCAGCAGAGATTACACCTCCACCTAGACATCTTTATTCCCTGACGTATGGCCAGCTGTTAGATGAAGCTGTGGATGAAGCTTTTGACATAGTCACGAGAGTGTGTCTGTGTGCTTGTTTATTCATGCATACCCACAGCTCCAACAAAAGATCAAAAACTCCCATTAGCTGAATGATTGTCATCTCTGATCACTGAGTTAGTTAGATAGTTAACAACAATTTGTTAACTATCGGATATTAGTCATCTTGTTTTCTGAGCCCTACCCTGCTTCCCAGTAGGTGATAGAGAAAGGCTAAGTGTTCATTGTATAGTTGGATCAACAAATCCAGCTCCAGGCTATATCGGAGCTGATCGGGTAGAACTTTGCATTATGAAGTTGGTTTGATAGAATCCACAGATGAGCTAACCATGAGACCCCCTCTCCTCATTTGTCCCTTTGTAGTCTTAAAAATACAGCTATAGAATTTTCCTTAGAGATTTTCTATTCTTTCATCTTACGTGTATGGTATTGGCATCTTCCAGCCTGTATTAGCTTTGCAGTGCTTGTGAGTATTTAGGAGGTATCTCAGGGTTTTACTGTTGTGAACAGACATCTTGACCAAGGCAACTCTTATAAGGACAACATTTATTGGGGCTGGCTTACAGGTTCAAGGTAGGAACATGGCAGCATCCAGGCAGGTATGGTACAGGAGATGCTGAGAGTTCTACATGTTCATCAGAAGGCTGCTAGCAGAATACTGGCTTCCAGGCAGCTAGGATGAGGGTCTTAAAGTCTAAGCCCTACTCCAACAAGGCCACACCTACTCCAACCAGGTCATATTTACTCCAACAAGGCCATACCTCAAAATAGTGCCACTCCCTGTGCCAAGCATATGCAAACCACCTCAGTGGGTGTGGCTATTTCTAGTCCCAAATAAGGTACCACAGGAGGCCCTTTTGTGACAGTGTGTGAACAGCTCCTTCTTTCTGTGATTTCATGGACATACACTAGTAGTACTGCCCTACCCTCACAAAGCAACATTAAGTGGCTACTCTTTGCTAACTTGGGTTAAAGTAGGATTTTGAGGTGGGGGAGTGATTTATTGTTGAAAAGGGTAATAGAAAAAGTTGGTATGCATCAGTTTATTATGGAAAGCAAATAACCTTCAGGACAGTAGCTCATATAGATCAATCCTGACAAGTCTTTATGCTGCAACAAGGTACCAGTGTGTGCAGGGGTGTACGCCCATCACTCCTTTGAAGAAGGTGTGGACAGACTTATAGACAGGGTCTGTGGTATAACCAAGACCTCAGCTGGCGTCAGGACAGCAGGGCATGCATGTCAGCCTCTTTCATAGGTTGTGCTTTGACCAGTTGGAAACATTGTGAGCTTTAGTTTTAAAAATGAAGTGGATAGAAATTTACTATTGTGGTCAGGCATGGCGGTGCACATGCCTGGGATTACAGCAGTCTGAATGAAGACTTTTGAGGCCAGATTGGAGTGAGACCCAATCAGTAAAACTTAAAACAAACAGGAATAAATAGGAAGAAAGATGTTTATTAACATAGCTACCTTTGTAGTCGAACTTATTGTAAAGTTCCACATAAAGACGCATAAATTTTTAGCATAAATTGTATCCTTTTACTCTTGGTCTCATTTAAATAAAGGTAAATTTTAGCTTTCAATTTTTTAATATTTTATTCCTCTTTAGACAGACGATAGCTTTACTTTGTTGGACTGGTTTCTCTGGGGTGGGTGGGAGGCTCCAAGTCACCACTAGTACTAGTGGTGACACGTTTGCCTTGTGGATTTTAATCTCTGTCACAGGGGACTCTCGTTAGGCTGCGGTTGGTCTGGCTCCCTACGCGGCTCCCACAGTCTGGGCCCAGCTCTATTTTCCCACAGGAGCCCCAGGCACGTGTGTTTTACCCAGGGCTCTGCAGGGCTGTAGGAGGTCGGGGGGATTTGTATTCTGTTGCTGGAAAGAGACACCATGACCGTGGAAACTCTCTGATGCTGTTGATTTTAAAATTTATTTATTTTATGTATATGAGTTTTCTATATGCATGTATACCTGCAAGCCAAAAAGAGGGCATCAGATCCCAATACAGATAGATGGTTATAAGCCTTGCATGTGGTTGCTGGGAATTGAACTCAGGATCTCTCTGACAGAGAAGACAGTGCTCTTAACTGCTGAGCCATCTCTCTAGCCCCGACCGTGGCAACTCTTATAAAGGAAAACATTTAACTGGTTGTGGCATACAGCTTCAGAGGTTTGGTCCATTCTTGTCATGGTGGGAGGCATGACAGTATCCAGGCAGATTCATGTTAAAACCACTGCAGTAGGTAAGTTGGGACAGGGTCTCCTGTAGCCAGGCTAGCCTGGATGGATATT
This sequence comes from Grammomys surdaster, assembly GCF_004785775.1. NCBI lineage: Eukaryota > Metazoa > Chordata > Mammalia > Rodentia > Muridae > Grammomys > Grammomys surdaster. The sequence goes on along the minus strand of NW_021620991.1, from coordinate 5,110,688 downwards.
CAAATATAGCCTCGGAATGACCTTGACTGCCTCCTGATCCTCCTGCCTCTACTGTCCAGGTGCTTGGAGTATAGGCATGCGTCACTATGCCAGACTCTGCTGCTGTCATTTCCTTCTGTCTTTTTTATATAATAAGTTACTAAGAGGGCTAGAGAGATGGCTCAGTGGTTAAGAGCACTGATTGCTCTTCCAGAGGTCCTGAGTTCAATTCCCAGCAACCACATGGTGGCTCACAACCATCTATCATGGGATCTGATGTCCTCTTCTGGTGTGTCTGAAGAGAGCAACAGTGAACTCATACATGAAATAAATAAACCTTTTTTTTTTAAAGTTATTAAGATACAATTCAAATTCTGTATAATTCCTTCATTTAAGATGTCCAGTTTGAACCAGATGGTGGTGGCACATACCTTAATCCCAGCATTCAAGAGACAGAAGGATCTCTAAGTTCAAGGACAGCCAGGGCTATATAGAGACACCCTGTCTTGAAAAAAAAAACAAAAAGATGTGCAGTTTTCGTCTTTTTTGCTATATTTAAGATTCAGGCAGCTATTGCCACTATCAACAGTAGAGCATTTTTATCACCCAATAAAGGAGCCCTGGCTCCATTAACTGTCACTCTCTGTGTCCTCCAGCTCCTTCAGTCCTGGACAACCACTCACTACTTTCTGTCACTGTGCATTTGTCTGTTGAGATCACTTCAGGTCGATTTGTGTCCATAATGGTCAGTTTGAACTAGTTTCTTTCACTGAGGATGCTGTCTTCAAGTGTCTTCCATGTTATAGAATTATTATGTCATTCGTACATAATAAATGTCTTCACAGAGCACCTTCCCTAAAACAGCTCTGCTCAGCTCCCAGGGCTACCCCCAGAGCCTCCCTCGTGAATCTGTTTTCAACACATTCTTTTGATTTGTGATTTTATTCTTTGCTTTGTTTTCTTTTTGTGTATTCAACTTTGTTAACACTTCTGCTGCTCTGTCCTGCCCAGAACATTTACACTGAAATTTAAAAGTTTTTTTTTTTTGTAAAGACTTGTATGTGTGTGCATGTGTGTGTGCACATGTGTGTACAAGTGCCCTTATGCACCAGTGGAAGTCGTAAATCAACTTGCAGAAGTCGAATCTCTCCTTCTATATAAATCCTGGGGATCAGACTCAGCCTGTCAGGCACCCTGTGAGCCATGCCATCAGCTAAGTGTTACACGGAACTTTTAAGTTTATTGTTCTTATTTTCATTTTATTAGGTATTAATTGTTGGTCGACCATCTGACCTTAATTGTTGATATCATTTTTTTGACTCATTGATTTCTTTTTTGTTTGCTTGCTTTGTTTTATTTTTCAAAACAGGGTTTCTCTGTGTAGCCCTGGCTGTCCTGGAACTCACTCTGTAAACCAGGCTGGCCTCAAACTCAGAAATCTGCCTGCCTCTGCCTCCTGAGTGCTGAGGTTAAAGGTGTGTGCCACCACTGCCCCACTGCTCACATGCTAGGCAAAAGGTTGTGTTTATGGATGATCAAATTCAATCTTCATTACTCTTTAAAATGTGGTATCATCTAAAAATCAGTAAACACACCTGTCTCTTATTTATAATCATTTAAGCTTGGGGTAGGTAGAATAGAGGCTGGACTCTTAGAGCATTCCTAGAGTATCTGATGGATCAGTCATAGTGTCCCACCTCTATCTTAGCTCTATCTTAGCTGAGACTTCCTGAGGTGGGAGGATTACAAGGTTGAGGCCCACAAACCACACCCTTCCCTCTTCCATCAGGCTCTGCTAAGGAAGGACCCTGAGTCTGCGACTCTGGTCACTGTAGCTTCCTCCTCTGCTCTGTTTCCTGCTCAGCAGTCCCTCCTTCAGCCTAGCGCAGCTGACCTCCCAGCCTGTGGTACACTGGCTAGGCTGCCATCCTCTCTGGGAGGATCTCTGTTGTCTCCCCTCACTTGGCTGTTTTGTAGAAGACTGCTAATGTCTCCCTCTGCCCTGTTTGTTACCCTGCATGCTCATGACTCGGTGTTCTTGGGATGTAGATCCAGTTAACCAAACATTTCAGGAAGATAAATGACTGTGTAGTTCCCGTTGGCCACCAACTTCTACTTTTCTACTTCTGCCTCCCAGACACTGAGAGCTGCTACTGTTCTAACCAGGCAGAGGCTTGTGTGCCGGGTGGAATCAGTGACTTGCTGGTTGCTAATCCAGGTACTGTGAGACAGCTGCATTTCTAGGGAGAGCACTGCTCACACAGAGGCTTTCGTCTTCCTTCCTACCCTAGGGCAGCTTCTTCAGCTCAGGCCTGGTCAAGTGTGCAGACTGAAGAGCAGCCATCCAGTTTTCCCAATTCCGAGACTTTTATATGTTATTGTGTGAGCACTTGGTTTGTTTGTTGTTTGTTGTTGTTCCATAATTCTATTGCTATGTACAGAACATTAAGTATAATTACTTACACAGCATTAAAATTGCTTGTAGTCAGCCACTGCAGGTAGGGCTGCTGTGAATTGTCAGCAGCTGTTCAGCATTGACTGCTGTGAAATTTAAAGCAAATTCTGCAGATGTGTCTCCTTACTAACATAACAGTTCTTCACGACAGTGTGTGTCTGACACAGGCAGACCTTTTTCTGGAGCAGATTAGCAGTTGTCAGTGGTTTTCCCTGTCCTACACCAGGTAGGTACGGCTGTGGTCTTCCTGTTACCCTGTACCTTTTTGCCCAGGTTTGGAGTTCCTTTTTCGGCTTGTTTTCAGAGCTGTGAGAATGCATGTGTGTTCTAACAGCTACCAGTGGTCCAGAGCACTCCACTTGTTTGGAAACCTTCGTGCTTCTGATGAATGTGGACCCTTCTCTCTTGGCAAATCATGCAGGAAGGTCCCTCTGGTACATAGTCTGGAGCCTTCATGGCCTCTTGAACCCATCCTGTGTCCTAAGCCTTGAATTCTCAGCAATCAGTCACTGGGTTTTCAAGAGCCCTTGTCCCCTAAGGAGCTACCGGCTGTTGTTCTGTGGTTGAACTCATACAGGAAAGAAGGAAGAAAGACTTTGTTTCTAATGTTTTTAAGAAAAGATACATATGTATATATATACATGTGTATGTATGAGAAGTGTGTAAATGACAGCCTGCTCAGAAGTTCAGAGGCCTGTGCTGTGTATATCCACTGTCAGCAGACTGGAGACAAAGGCAGCCTACTTCCCTGTGCTCCAGGTGAGGGAAAGAATTGCAGTGGCTACTTCAAGGGTTTTATCCCAGGAAGCTCTTCATTCCCATAATGCTTCCTGGGAGCTGCCCCACTCCCTCTTTTCTAGTCAGATGTCCTTAATTGAATAGCTTTTAGAATCAAGGAGAATGAGATATTTGTGTAGCAGTCTTCTAAAATAGGTTCACTCTTCCTTTATGCAGCTGGGAAAAGAAGAAGGTTTAAGTGAGATGATTCTCCTGTGTCTCAGAGCCAGGGGATTTCTGGGAAGCCCAGAGTTTAAATCAGTCCTGAGCCAGGGACCTCTATGGTTCTGAGTCTTCAACATAAATCCTCACTAGTTTCTTGGCCCCAGACTTTTCTCCAAATGGGCAGATAGTTCAACTCAGCCAAAACTTGTAGAGGTACTTCACTGTGACTTTTCTTTCTTCCTTTCTTCCTTCCTTCCTTCCTTCCTTCCTTCCTTCCTTCCTTCCTTCCTTCCTTCCTTCCTTCTTTCTTTCTTTCTTTTTTAAATTTTAAAAAAGATTTATTTATTCTATTTACATGAGTACACTGTTGCTGTCTTCAGACACACCAGAAGGGAGAATCAAACCCCATTACAGATGATTGTGAGCCACCATGTGTTGCTGGGAATCGAACTCAGGATCTCTGCAAGAACAATCAGTGCTCTTAACTGCTGAGCCTTCTCTCCAGCCGCACTGTGACTTTTCAAAGTGGCTTGCATAGCCTCTGTTGAAATGTTGGCCTTCAATGCTTCCTTTTAGATTCTTCTTGCTGGCTCAGCCTCTTCTCTCTGTGAGTCTAGGACATCCTCAGAGTCCCTTTAGCAAGAGATGGTAATCTGCTCATTTCTAGACACAGTAATGTTTGGGAAGGAGTTGGGAGTGAGTACCGACCATGGGGTTGTTGCTTGGATAGACTGCTGCTTATCTTTACCTCCTCCCAAAGCTGTGTTGTTTGCTTGTTGCTGTTCATTAAGGACAGGCAGGATTGGTCTCGCCGCACTAATCAGATTCTCAAAGCCAATTCTAGAGTTGCTTCACATTCTTAGGCTGGTGTTGATTTTGTTTCCTGGTTCTGGTGGGTCTTTTCTCTGCTGATTCCATGCTTCACCTTACCCACCCCTAGCTCCAAGACCCAGGTCCAGAAAAAGGAAGGCTCTGCTTGCTGTATCACTGCAAGTGAAGCTCCTGTGCCCTCTTGAGCACTGCAATGTCTGCCTACAGAGGCTCCAGATTGAGCACTGTAGGCCTGGGACTGCAGCATTGATCTCTTCCTGGTTGTGATTGTGTTAACCCCCAGCTGTTGCTTCATATCACAGCAAGGCAGTGGCCACTGAGTAATGTTTGTAATGAGATGCAGTGTCCTACCACTCTCCTGTGTGACTCTGGGTTCGCATACCTCTGGGGCCTTGTTGTTATCTAGAAAGTGATTGGGCGGGGGATTCCTGTGTAGCAGCTACAGAGCACTGGCTTAGTGTGCACAGGGCCCGGGGTTTACTCCAAAACAACAGCAGGAGAGGTGTCCAAGGATTCGGTTTTCTTTTAAGAATTAACAGCATCGTTCCTCCAAGCCTTTTCTAAGCAGTTAAATTCTGTGTTTTTGCCATTGTTTCTTTGCTCCTATTAGTATATTTAGACAAAATTAGCTGCAGTGATACCTAAGTAGCAATACTTGATGGACCAGTGACCAAAGAAACAAAATAAATTCTGTACTGGTAGTTTTTTTGTGGGGGGTTTGTTGTTATTGTTACCATTGTTCTTCTAAGACAGGGTTTCTCTGTGTAGCCCTTGGTGTCCTGGAATTCACTCTATAGACTAGGCTGCCCTCAAACTCACAGAAATCTGCCTGCTTGTGCCTCCTGAGCACTGGAATTAAAGGCGTACCAGGGTTATTTGTTTGTTTGTTTAAAGACAGGGTCTTACTGTGTAGCCCTGGCTAGCCTTACTTACACTCACAGAGATCTACTTGACCCTGCCTTTGAAATGCTAGGCTTGCAGTTGTGTATCACCACACCTTTTGGCAAATGCTAGGCTTTTATTTTCTACTGTAGCTTTTTGACATGTCTTTTATGTATTAAACAATATATATAAAATAATACATAAATATATATATTTATGTCTATATTATATATCTCTCATATAAATCATAGTTTGCACTCGGTGCTCGGTTCTAATGTTGGAGTTACAAATGAATCTGTTAATTATAGTTATGGAAAGGAAAACATTTTTACAAGGCCTTTTTAAAAAAAAAAAACAAAAACTGTTACTAGTCCATGAAGCAGGCGGATGGGATAGCTCAGCAGGTACATTGACTGCTGTCGAACCTCCCAAGCCGAACATGGTCCCAGGAACCTACTCAGTAGGCAGAGAGCATTGCCCACTGCAAGTTGTCCTCTGACCTCCATGTGTGCACTCATACACAGAACACCTACACGGGAAGAATTTTTAAATAATTTTTAAAAGTATACAAAGAATTATAAGATCCAAATCCTGCTTTTCCCCTTCATACGTTCTTTTGGTTGTTTCTTGCTGTGTATATAGCATATTTTGGATAGCAGAAGACTCTAATCTTACATTGTTCTTAGTAGACTACATTTATTAAACATTTGGCTTGAAAGCAGTCTGACTGAGGCTTTTCCTGCAGTCACTCTAATGACTGTAATTGTAAAAGGTGCTCTGGTATGGGAGAGACTGCCAGGCACACTGCCATTTGATCTAGAAAGGTCACGGGAAGAGGAACATTTAAATTAAGTTATAAATTACAATTGAAGAACAATATTTTGATGTGTGAGACCAGAGATGTCAGAACAGGGGGATGTAATTCATGGGTTCATTATAGAACAGGGGTGCCTGACAGCTGAGCCATGCCAAAAAGAAAATTTATTTGCAACATCACACAAGCAGAAATGGCAGCTCCTATGAGAAGCCAGAGCAGGAACTGGAAACCTTGTGGTAATGCTCGAGTTTATGCTAATCAGGAAGCCAGAGACCCAGAGATGTCTAATGACTGCGGTAATATAAATGAGGTGTTCTGACACGGTGCACATTTTCAATCTTATTTAAATTAAGACCTCGTCCTTGCTCTGTAAAATAACATACTTTATAACCAGGCATTAAGGCTGGTCCTCTCACCTCTGTGTCCAATGCACAGTTGCTGAAATTTGAGAATCATAGAGGCAGGAGAATTAAGGCTTGAGACAAGATTTCTATGCATAGCAGCTTTGAGAAAGGGTATAATTTAATGTTTATAGCAGTCCATGAGAAGTTCAATCATGAGTTAATTAAACTGTAGGCAGTCATTAAGTATTATTTATTCTTTTGAGAGGCTTGCCAGTAAAGCACTTATATATATTAAATTATAGAAAGTAATAAGCAAGGGGCGATTTGTCGGGTAGAATAAGAGGAGCACATTGAACTTAGGCAATTATGCAGAAATGTGTTTTTCTTCTTATGGCATGATCCTTTCTCACTGCTAATCAGGAAGGGTCAGGGGCTGTAATGAGCCTCTGAACAGTCTGAGCCATGTATCTGAAATAGCACTGCCAGTGAGGAAACCACTGTAGGGCTTATAACTATTTTAAATCTCATGGTATCTGATGCTTTGTGTCTCATGTAAAGCTTCCATGGTTTCAGAGAAGAGGGCTTCAGGCAGAGGGCTGGTACTGTGCCCATTTGACAAGTGAAAATGTCCATTCCATAGTTTACGATGGAGCTGGTAACAAGCGTCTGACCCTAGGGGCTGGAGAGATGGCTCAGAAGTTCAGAACACTTCTCTTGGTGGAGGTCCCCACTTCTTTTTCTAGCATCCACATGGCAGCTCACAACCATCTGTCACTCCAGTTTCAAAGAATCCTCCATGGGCAAAACAATCAGATAGATAGATAGATAGATAGATAGATAGATAGATAGATAGATAGATAGATATTATGTTGGTGGTGGTGGGTTTTGTTTGATTGGTTGGTTTTTAAGAGTTTGAAGCTGGGTTGTGGTGATGCATGCCTTTGGGAGGCAGAGGCAGGTGGATCTCTTAAGTTCCAGGCAGCCAGGGCTACACAGAGAAACCCTGTCTTGAAAAACAAACAAAAGGAGGCTGGAGAGATGGCTTATGGGTTAAGACACTTGGGTGCTTCTTTTAGAGGACGGGGATCAATTCCCAACACCCACATGGCAGTTTACAACTGTCTGTAATTCCAGTTCTAGGGGATTCTCACACAGACATACATGCGGGCGAAACACCAAAGGGACATAACATAAATGAGGGAGGGAATGAAAAGCATTTGGACCTTGCCTTGGATCCTGGACCCTCTTTGCAAAGCTACAGAAGTACAGAAAGCACTGGACACAGTCCTCGGCAGGTTCTGGCTCAGCTGCGGGAAGGGAGGTGCCAGTTTCATCTTGGGCTCTGTTGTTCAAATCAACAGTTACTTTTCTTAAATAGTAGGAACAAACCGTTTCCCAGAAGCCTCTGTTGTTTTTAAGCAGTGGAGTCCTCGCCCTGTCCTTGCACAGTCCGTCTGTCTCCCGATGTGCATCTTTATGGCTGGCATGCTGAGTTGCTCAGCTAGCCCTCTGTAGATTAGTGGGGCCCAAACATCCTGCTTGTCCAGTGCTCTCTGCTTTTGTGGATAGGAGGACATGTGGTAGGACTAGACCTATAAGAAGACCTGTTCTGACAAAGGTGCCAAAATGAAGAACAGGACACATCATAGCCAAAGCCTAGGAGGCACAGCCCAGGGCCACAGGACACTTGCCTAGAAAGAAGACACTGATGGGGATATCTGAAAGCTGGTAGGTTCATGAAGGATCCCCACTTTGTTACCAGATCCCCATCTTTAGATCCTAGCTCATTGGCTGAAAACAAGCAAGAACTCATGCTGCTCTCCCTGGCTGCCTCTGTGGTGATGAGGTGGATGTTTCCCTGAGTGGCATCTGTTCGGTGGGTGACAGACTCCTCGTCCGTCTCAGTGCTTCTCCACTCACTGCTGTCACAGCTCTAAGACTGAGTCATGTGGCTAGTGTTTGCAGTAATGTTTCTAGTAGTTTCAAAATACACAGTTTTCTATGCTTTCCATAAAAAAAAAATGCCATTTAATCCCAGATTTGATCTGCCTAGCTTGGTACAAAATGGACACCAAGGTTTAATTAGCAGCTACCCTGCTGTGATTGCCTCTCCATGACTACAGAGTGAAGCTGTAGAATAGTTGAGAGTTTCCATTGTCTCATTACTGCTTCTTCCCAGCTTCCTCTCGGGATCTTTCACCTCAGTAACAGCTCGAGGCCTGTACTGAGTGTCCTCACTGACACGCGTGTCTCAGTGGAGACCAGGAGGCAGGAGACATGGCTGAATGGCTGAGCCCTGAGGAGGAGTTGCTGCTCTTGCCTAGGACCAAAAGTTTTTTCCTAGTACCCATATCATGTGTCAGTGCCTTTACCAGGCCTCTGCAAGAACCTTCTTGCACACGGTGTAGACACACACACACAACAACAATAAAAAGGAACAATATCTATGTTATTTTAACCTCAAACCAAGGCAGTAAGATGTTTAGGTAATGGTGCTGGTTATCAGGCATTAAAGGAAAATAGTTCTTTTTAAAGATTTATTTATTTTATGTATAAGCACACTGTAGCTGTCTTCAGACACACCAGAAGAGGGCATCAGATCCTATTACAGATGATTGTGAGCCACCATGTGGTTGCTGGGACTTTAATTCAGAACCTCTGGAAGAGCAGCCAGTGCTCTTAATGGCTGAACCATCTCTCCAACCCAAAGGAAAATAATTTTAATGGCCATTTTTAAAGATCCTAATAAGATAGCTAGTATTTTGGTTGAATTTACCAACTCTGACTGACGTGAGGAATGTGTGAAAATGTCCATTTTAGCTCCTCTTCCAGTTAACTTACTTGTTCATGGTGGGTCAGGCAGAATCCAGCTTCTCAGTAGGCTGAGATCTGTGTAGCTGGGGATCTTGTCCCCTGTGCACTGTGCCACTTTACACCGTGGTTAGCCATACGTTCCCTCTGCCCACTCTGTTGTTCATCACCGTGTCCATCTGAAACCTAAAAGAGGGTCTGTTAGAGGTGAGTAAAAGTCAGTCCACATGGCCGGGATGAGGAGCTCCTGCCCTCCAGGTGTTTCCCAGCATGCTTTAGAGATAGCCTAACCTGTTGTGGAGCTCTGAAGGCCATCATCATTTGTAGAATATTAAAACTGTATCTTTGGTGAAACGTGATTACAGTTGCATGTTCTCCCTCCAGCCCCCCCCACCCCCTCTTTCTACTGTGAGTTACCTGTGAATTACCAGAACTAGAAGTTCACTCTAGTCCCAGCCCTCCTTGGCTACATAATGAGCTGGAAGCCGTGCGGAGCCCTACCCTCGATAGGATCTCACTGTGTAGCCCTGGCTGTCCTAGAACTCACAGCCGTACACCTGCCTCTCTGCCTGCCAAGTGGACCACCAAGCCTGGCTCTGAGTACCACCCTTGCCCCCACCTTTTTTTAAATTTGACATAGGATTTCTCTTCATAGTCCTGACCACCTTTGAACTCCCTCTAGATCAGGCTGGCCTCAGACTTACAGAGATCCACCTGCCTCTACCTCTTGAGTGCTGGGATTAAATGAAAGTCTTGTTAAAATACCTTCTATTGATTTTCACCATATGTGCATTGATGTTTTGCCTGCATGTATGTCTGTGTAAGAGTGTCTGATTTTGTTTGTTTGTTTGGTTGGTTTTTCGAGACAGGGTTTCTCTGTGTAGTCCTGGCTGTCCTGGAACTCACTCTGTAGACCAGGCTGGCCTTGAACTCAGAAATCCACCTGCCTCTGCCTCCCAAGTGCTGGGATTAAAGGCGTGAGCCACCACTGCCCGGCTGAGTGTCTGATTTTGGACACAGTTGAGCTGCCATGTAGTTGCTGGGGATTGAACCCAAGTCTCCTGGAAGACCAGCTAATGCTCTTAACCACTGAGACATCTGTCTAGCGTCCAGAAACACTTCCTGTTTTTACCTTTTTGAGACAGTGATTGTGGAAGTTGGGCTTCCTCAGGAGCTCTGTCGCACTGCAGCACTAGGACTCAGAACAGCCACTCTCCCTGTGGGAGGTGGAACTTAAGTTTTATCAGATTTGTGAAGGGTGGAAGATAGCTATAACCTGAGCTTCTCACTCTTTCTTCTGCTTAAGACTGTGTCACACTGGACTGGGAGAGCATCTCTGTTCTGGGAGAGGATGGGGCTAAGTTCTCAGCGCCCACACGGTGCAGTTCCAGCAAATCCAACGTCCTCTTCTGGTCTCCAGTCCAGTAAAACACTCATACTCGAAAAAATAAATATGTCTTTAAAATTAAATCATTCTATTTTGGTGGCTTGTAACATCTAAATTGTATTGCTATACATAAAGTATGACTTTTTTAATTATATGAAAAATTCCAGAAAGAAACAAGTCATAGATGACATGCAACTCTCTTACGGTATATTGTTATACTATTCTATTAGTGATTATTAGTCTCTAAATGTATTTTATTTGAGTTGCATTTTATCCTTCATGTGGATATTTAGGGAAACACCTGGTTTATGTAGGTCCCACTCTCCATTTCAGGTGTCCACTGAGGCTTTGAACCTTCTCTCTTCCTGCAACTCTCTCTGTAGACCAGGCTAGCCTCGGACTCAGAGATCCTGACCCTAGTAGGAGATGGAACCTTGTGGGCGCTGACAACTGAACCCTGTCTCTGTAAGAGCAGAGACACTCTCCCTGCCAGCCCAGTGTGACACAGAGTGCGGGGACTACAGGTGTGCACTGCCACCACACACCCTGCCCTCTGCTGCCTCAGATAGGATTTCTATCAACTGGGCGTGAATGGCTGTTACACTAAGATGGTATCTATCCCTCAGTGACAGGACGGCTCATCAGTTCAGAGTGTATGATGCTTTTGTAGAAGGTTCTAGTCTGACTTTTAGCATCCGTGTCAGGCATCTTTCAGTCACCTGTAACTCCAGCTCCAAGGAACCTGAGTTGACAGTTTTATCTGAGTTTACTTATGTGCCTGCACACACAGACATACATGTAGAGATACACATACATGTAATTGAAATAAATGTGTTTTTTTTCAAGGTGGTAAAAATGCTGCTGCTGCTGCTGCTAATAATAATAATAATAATAATAATAATAGAAGGTGAGGTCCGGCTAGCAAGATGCCCTGTGCTTTCCAGATGTATGTTTGTTTCAGGGAAGAACTGGGTAGTGGTTCTTAAGTGTCGATTGAGCTTAGATTGGTAGGAGCCAGGCTGTGTTAAGAGGCTAGGCTGCCAGTAGGTCAGTTGCTTGTTAAGAACATAGGAGCTGGAGAGCAAAGAGGGTCGGGCTACCATTGTAGTTGCTTTGGGTATCAGTGTGGTCTGAAACATGTCCAGACGGAGGCGTGTATGCAGGTGTGGGTGTGGGTGTCTCCTCATTCTCTTCATTCAGCACCCCACCAGAAAGTCAACTGCAGTGTCTTATGCAAGCAGCAGTATGTTCTCTGACAAAGCAGCAGCCACATATCCACTAGCCTAAAGCTCTGTCTGCTTCTCTCAGAGGCAGGCAGGATTAATGACATTCAATAGCAGTTCACTTCTAGTCTAGGCCGTATGTTCTTAGGAGCAATTTCCTGGTCCCAGACACCTAAGACTAAATGTTCAAAAAATTTCCTCTGTACCATAATAGAGTTCTCATGAAACGTCATGAAGTGCAGTATTACATGGCTTTGCTTATAACCTCACCAGTCTTCAGTCTAGAAAGTGATGAAAATGGAGGCAAGCCAGGCCTGGCGCTGCACGCCCGTGTCTTCATCCCAGCACTCAGGACGCAGAGGCAGGTGCATCTCTGTGAATTTGAGACCAGCCTGCTTGACATAGTAAGGCCCTGTCTTTCAAAAAAGGAAAACAAAACAAAACTTGCCTGAGAACGCTTCCTTCCTCTTTGTGACTTTCCCTTCTGAGCACCCTTCCCCCAGTCCTCCATGAACCCAGTTCAAGTGTGCGCATGTGCGTGTAAAAACCAAAAGTTGACGTCATGTGTTGTCTGTAGTCACTATCCACTTATTTATTTATTTATTTATTTATTTATTTATTTATTTATTTATTTATTTGAGTACACTGTAGCTATGTACACCAGAAGAGAGCATCAGATCCCATTACAGATGGTTGTGAGCCACTATGTGGTTGCTGGGAATTGAACGCAGGATGGCTAGAAGAACAGCCAATGTGCTCTTAACCCCTGAGCCATCTCTCCAGCCCCCTCTTTTCCCTTTTAAATATATTTTTTAAATTTTACTTGTAATTGTGTATATGTCTGTGTTCACATGACTGTAGGTGCCTTCAGGGCTTGAGGCATTGGATCTCCTGGAACTAGTGTCACAGGCAGTTGTAAGCCACCTGAGACAAGTGCTGGGTGCAATTCAGACCTCAGAAAGACCGGTGTGAGCTAGGCCTCAGTAGACTCTCACTGAACCTGGAGCTCAGCAGTCCAGCAAGACTCAAGCTTATGAGTTGCTTGCTCATAAACGGTGGCTGGGATTTCTGTGCAAGCAGGCCCTCTCCACGGCCCGTAGTTTTCCATGCTGCCTTATCACTAACCCATACTCGAGAGTAACTGCTTATAAAATATTATTAATTTCTTGCCCTTAGGTTTTTATTAGAAGTTTCAATTTGATCAACTTGATTTTATTTTAAAGTACCACTAAAATATGTATGTTTTAAATTGAACGGGCATATAAATTTTCCTTCTGTTCAGTTTTGTTTCATATTTTATCATTCAATGTCCTCATTGTACCAGAGAACCTGGCAAATGGTCCCTTGTTTGAAGCAGAGTATGACCATCTGACTTTATTTTACTCTTTTTGTGTGTCTTAAAGAAGACTGGATGATAAAGCTTACCTAGTGTAGGTAAGCAGCTTTCCACTTGGGTGGAGTCTGCTGAAGGCAGGACTTGAAGGCCTTCATTATTTCACTTAGTTTAACAAGTATGTCTCAAGGCCATCTTGAGCTGTGATGGGCAGACAGACAGATGGTTTTAGATGCAGTACTGCAGGTTGAAGGTATAGATGAAGTGTGAGGATCCTTCTGCCCAGTGGCTCTCATCACCATCTGAAGGAAAGGTGGGATGTAGAGGCCTCAGCAGAGTGTTTCATGGGACAGGAGTGATCAGTGGCCACAGCACTGCCTGGTGCTGGGAAACCTGTGGGTTATGAGCTTTGATAGGAAAGATGTCTGTTCTGAAGGGCCAGCTTCTTCATTCAGAGCTGCAGATACACAATTAGGTCTTTTTGAAAGTCTATATTTTGCACCCTTTAAATGCTTTCTAATAAATTACTTCACTAAAAAGACTAGAAAAGGATCCAGTCTATCCTGTTTTGGAAAGAATGGAATAAGAGCCAGGCATGGTGGCACACACCTTTAGTACCAGCATTCAGGAGTCAGAGGCAGGGGGATCTCTTGTGAATTTGAGGCCAGCCTGGTCTACAGAGCAAGTTCCAGTACAGCCAGGGCTACGTAGAGAGACCCTGTCTCAAAAAAATCAAAGTAAACAAAAGAATGGAAGAGGAACATGAAGCTTCTGTTGGGTTTGAGTCATGACTCGACCTCGTGGTAAGCATCTATATTCATCCTTCCAAGGTGTGGTTTCCACACTTGTGAGATGGTGTGACATCGTAAGATTAAGTACAGGATTAGTGAAGGTACCGAGTGTCCGTGTGTGTGTGTGTGTGTGTGTGTGTGTGTGTGTGTGTGTACACGCACGCATGCACGCGCGTGCTTGAGCACTAAGCACCATGCCAGGCTATGTGTGTTCTACAGATATTGGATTTTGAGGGTTTGGGGGGTGTGTGTGTGTGTGTTTGGTTTGATGTTTTTGTGTTTGGTTTTTCAAGACAGGGTTTCTATGTATAGCCCTGGCTGTCCTGGATCTTCCTCTGTAGACCAGGCTGGCCTTGACCTCAGACCTCAGCCTGCGTCTGCCTTCCGAGTGTTGGGATTAAAGACATGCACCCCCACCACCAAGCCTTAATGCTGTTCTTCTTGCCAGAATGTTCTTGGCTTTACTTGTCTCCTTCCCTGTGCAAATCCGTTTTCTATTACTATAGCAAATATCGAGCTAACTCATCTTGGGAATATAAAAGTTTCCTTTATTTTGCTGACAACTTGACAGGTTTACTATGTGGTGTGGCTCGGCTGGCTACCTTTTGTGCTTGTAGTTGAGGAAACATGTTATATAGTAGAGGCTGTGTGAAGGAGGAAGCTACTCATCTTGTGATAGGTGGAAAACAAATCTGAATAGGTCTTCCCCTTCCCACTGGGAAGTTCTAACACTTCCCAGTTACATCATGCTGGGAGCTGAGCCTTCAATAGTACCATAAAGGGACAGTCCCAACGAAGGGGATAAGGGTTAAGTGGAGAAGGCAGTGGTCAGGCGACAGTGGATTACCACAAAATAGTGTTCTTCCATGATTGCTCTAAAAGAATACGGGTATATACAGAGAGAATATAAAGGTATGGGACTTGTCATTATTGATTTGCCTTGATATCTATGTGGTACAGTTAATTAACTAAGGTCATTGTTGTCTCAGCTACATGAAAGCAGTTATGATGCCGGCAAAGCCCTGCAGCGCCTGGTGAAGAAGCCCGTGCCCAAGCTGATCGAGAAGTGCTGGACAGAGGACGAAGTGGTGAGTATCGCCCGTGTGCCTTGTGCTTTGGGCCTTTGGGATGGTTCTTCTTGCATGCAGCCTCCCCGTTCCCCACGGGAGCAGGCTGTTCATGGTAACGGGACGGCCATGCTGAGAAGAGCCCTTGCTGTACAAGCATGAGGACCTGAGTTCCAGTCCCCAGTGCACCTGTGACTCTCGAATCCTGAGGAGCCGGGACAGGAGGGTGGCTGTGCTGCTGCCTGCCTGGCTTTTCTCTTAAGTTCAGCAAGACCCTGTCTCACAGGAATAAAACAGCAGAACACCTTCCCTGCTGATTCTGAGAGGTGCCTGTAATGTATCACACACCAGGGAAGAC
This sequence comes from Grammomys surdaster, assembly GCF_004785775.1. Lineage (NCBI taxonomy): Eukaryota > Metazoa > Chordata > Mammalia > Rodentia > Muridae > Grammomys > Grammomys surdaster. The sequence continues at coordinate 5,095,468 of NW_021620991.1, read as the reverse complement.
CTGTAAGAAAGACTGGATTGATTTAATATCCTTAGGACCCACAGGTGATGGGGACATTTTCTCTGAGTTTTAACAGTTGCTCCTCGACTAGGTTGGTGTGATTTTGTTTTTGGTGCAGTGATACTTCTCTATTTTAACCATGTCCCAACCATGTCAAAACCAGAACCTGGCATAGTGTGCTGGTGACTTGAATATAGGACCTCAGGTGGAAGGCAGTTGCTCCAGAGCAGGAAGCGTAGCCGTGATTGAACACTAAAGGAGATGGATGGGGAGGGAAGGAGCCTGCAAACACAGCCGTGCAGCCCTGCGATTCCCAGTCCACAGAGCTCGTCAGGCTAGTGACTTATAAAAGGGGTTGCTGTAAATGGCTCACAGGTTTCCTGTGCCTTTGCAATATGACAATGACTGCCTGACATTTGCCCTTGAGGTAAAATGCAGTTGAAATACACAGAGTTGTTGGAAAGATCCTTAGTTCTGTTCTAAAGCATGCTAAGGAAAAGTCTTTAAAAGTGCTTTTTGTGATACTATTCACTTTCATGCAACAGTATTTATGGTGGGCCTACGCTGTGCTAAGTCCTATGCTAGGAGCACTGTTAAGACCATGATATTTCTTTTTTTGTTTGTTTGTTTTTTTTCGAGACAGGGTTTCTCTGTATAGCCCTGGCTGTCCTGGAACTCACTCTGTAGACCAGGCTAGCCTCGAACTCTCGAACTCAGAAATCCACCTGCCTCTGCCTCCCAAGTGCTGGGATTAAAGGCGTGCGCCACCACCGCCCGGCTAGACCATGATATTTCTTAGCATCCTGAAAGGGAAACGATCTGAGCTCAATATGTGCCAGTGGTGAGAAGTGCCCAGGAACCAAGTAGGCTAAGGTGGGAGCAGCTGGGCGGGGCCCTGCCTTAGAGAAGTAGGGGCAGGAAGGCCTTTGGGGAGTGAGAAGGGAAACTCTGTGACTGAAATTTCTGTGTGCAAGAAATAGGGAGGGTAGGGCTGGGACGCAATGAGGAGAGAGAGAGGGCAGAAGGGAGGAGGGGAGGAGGTGGCCCCCAGGGGCGGGACAAGTGTCACCTGGGGAACTGTGGTTGAAATGTTGTCATTTGCTCCACAAATACATTTTTCTGGTTAGTGGGCTTTAGGGTGAGATCCATGTGTAAGGAAGGCAGAGCCACAGGAATTTCACGTTCAGGTAATGCTAAAGAGAAAAAAAAAAGATTGAGCTGTTTTGAGAGGTCATGCTGACACACTTTTACCATATGCCTATTTTATAGGAAGGAGCTAGAATTCTGATTGGTACGATTTTCAATTCTGCAGAAGTCTTTGTAGAGGAAGATACAGGGGAGGAAAGGACAGAGCGGACACAGGACACAGGAGCGGCTGTCACAGGGCATCATGCCTGTGCAAGTGTAGTAATGACTGCAGTATCCATTCCTGCAGCCTGAGCTGCTGCATCTCTCCTGAGTGCCTCTCCTCCACTGTCTGCCACCTGTCCTGGGGTCCCCTCACCTCCTGCCTCCTCCTCTGTGGCTGCTCACCCTGCTGTCCTGCTCTAGCCCTGCCGCCCCTGACCCTTCTCTCATGGCCTCTCATTCCCTCTGGAACAGCACACAACAGAGCCCTCTCTTCTGCTTTTCTAAAAGAAAGACGAGTTCCTTTTCTGTAGCTCTTCTCATGCTGGCTCTGCTGCTGCAGAAGGGTGGGGGGAGGCGGAGGCTTGGGCATCAGAAAGAATCCTGCTTCATTTTGAAAACAAAACAGGGTTCCAAAGTGGCAAACATTCCAAGTGTGGGATAATGATTCTTAACTGTGGAAGCACACGTTGGTTTGGGCTCATTTTTATCATGTTTGCTTCTTGTTTGAGAAATAGTTTGGCAGTCACCCAGCCTTGCAGAGCTTCGGGATCTAATGGTTCCCTTCTTTGTGAAAGCTGGAAGGTGGCTGAGAGGATGCGGTGGATGGCTGATGGGTTGGAGGAAGCTTCTGGTGCATCTGCATCAACTCTGAATAGCTAACAGTGGTGACAAGGCGGTCCTCTTTACCCTAGCCTGCCTTCGGCTAGGAAAGCCTCAGCTATGTCTCCAAGCTGAAATAGGTGCACAAGCCTAGCGCCCTGATTCTTCCCTCTTGGTGTTCACATACTTGGAACATTCTGGTTATTTTGCTGTCCCCAGCATGTTAATTTGACCATAAACTCAGTATCTATCTGATGTAACTAAGTGACTTTCACAAAATGGTTGTAAATGCTGACTTCAGAGATCCCTTGCTGGGCCAGAAAGGTGACCTGCATTTTCTTACTTTGCCAAGCAACTGTTCCATGAAGAATCCAGCTTCTGGCCCTCAGTGTAGACCATGGGTTCTCAACCTGTAGGTCAAGACCCCTCTGGTGATTGTATATCAGATATCCTGTATATCAGATATTTAAAATTTGATTCATAACAGTAGCAAAATTACAGTTATGAAGTAGCAATGAAATAATTTTATAGTTGGGGGAGGGTCACCACAACCTGAGGAAGCGAATTAAAGGGTCGCATCCCTAGGAAGGGTAAGGACCACTGGTATAGACCCTAACTGTACCTGAAAGCTGAGCTCAGTCTTCTGCCTGCTCTGTAACCATTGTCCTCTCTGACCTGCACCTTCTCTTTGCTCCTCTGTTTTCTCTGTTTATTTCACTGAGGTCTGATGTCCTGGGCTCTCAAATTCCATGTGTCGTTGAGATTGACCCTGAACTCCTGATCCTCCTTCCTTCACCTTCCAGGTTCTAGGATGGCAGACATGTTTTTCTCTTTTTAAAAGTTTTTATTTTTAGATTTGTTGTTGTTGTTTTGAATAAAACTCAAACACAAGCGAGTGAATGCTCTTGGAGGCGAGAGACCTCAGAGAGACCTCAGACTGCCCTGGAGCTGGAGTCTCAGCATGGATGTTGGAGGTGCTGACCCCTCCTCTGCAGGCGCAGCAAGTGTCCCAGCCATCAGGGTCTCTCCAGCCTTGTCCACCTCTAGTCCGAGCTGACTGTATGCCCACTTTATAAACTGGTTAGCGGTGAACACTTTGATGGTGAAGGTAAAGTCTCCCAGTGACATGCTTACAGACTGAGTCCAGCATTTTAAAATGTGGAATGGTTGGTTGGTGTAAGAATTTTTACATGCTTCCCAAAATTGACCTTAAATTTTAGACTTTTGTAGCCAGCTTAGTGGTGTTCACCTTTAATCCCAGCACTTGGGTGGCAGAGGTAGGCTGGTCTCTGTGTTTAAGAGTTCCAGTAGCACAGCCCTGTCTCAGGGTGGGAGCAGGTGGATTTTGAGTTTTGAAGAAGTCTTCAGGTTCTTATTCATCTTTGTCAGCAGCAGCAGCAGCAGCAGCATGGGAGCCACTCCTCCTAGAGACAGTGATGTCTTCCCCTGGTGCTGTGGTCCCTCTCCTAGTTTATGGAGATGATGTTCTAAGTGAAGTGAAGTTGGGGCTGATGGAAGCAAGCCCTGCTGCTGTAAAATCAGACTTACTCTAGAGCTTAGTTAGGGATACTGTTGTTGTGATGAAACACTGTGCCCCAAAGTGACAGGATTTACTCAGCTTACACTTCCACATCACTGTTCATCACTGAAGGAAGTTAGGACAGGAACGCAAACAGGGCAGGAACCTGAAGGCAGGAGCTGATGCACAGGCCATGGAGGGGTTCTGCTTACTGGCTTGCTCTGCCTGTGTTGTTATAGAACCCAGGACCACCAGCCCAGAGATGGCCACATCCACAATGGCCTGGGCCCTCCCCCATTAATCATAATTTTAAAATTGCCCTACAAGTTTTTCTATAGCCCTATTTTTATGGAGGCATTTTCTCAATTGAAGCTCTTTTTTTCTCTGATGACTCTAGTTTGTATCAAGTTGACATAAAACTAGCCAGCACAGCTGGGCAATGGTGGTGCACACCTTTAATCCCAGCACTTGGGAGGCAGAGGGAGGCGGATTTCTGAGTTCGAGGCCAGCCTGGTCTGCAGAGTCAGTTCCAGGAACAGCCAGGGCTACACAGAGAAACCCTGTCTCCAAACACCAAAAAAAATCTATATGTTAAAATAAAAACACAAATCCTAAGTTATTAAGTTTTAAGTTGAACATGATAAACACATTTAAATATAATGCAGAGGCCACAGTCTGAGCTGCACCCAATCAGAGCAGATGAAGTCCCCCTTCCCAGCTTCTGTATTACTGATTCAGAGTGCAAGCCTCTGGAGCTGAGCCTCTGTTGTTGTGAGGGGATTCCACTGCTGCTTGCTGCTGTGCTTCTAATTAGCATTCAGCTGCTGAGTAAGGAAATACTGGGATGCTAATTGAACTCTTGTTAAAATTCTAGGCCTGCATTTCCCTTGTGGAGTTGGGCTGACTTGCAGGTTATAGGATTGGGTGCCCCGCTGCCCACCCGAGCCAAGCCGTGCCCTCGCCTTTGGCTTTCTGCTCTGTGGCTGCATTTGTGTTGTTTTGTTTTCATGCTGGCTTTCAGCAAAATGTGTCAGTCAAGGTGAAGGTTTGGTTGTTTACAATATTACAGCAGGGTGACTCCACTCATCTTGGGTAATTGTAGCTTTTTTTTTTTTTTTTTTTTGGTTTTTCAAGACAGGGTTTCTCTGTGTAAACTTGGCTGTCCTGGAACTCACTCTGTAGACCAGGCTGGCCTCGAACTCAGAAATCCACCTGCCTCTGCCTCCCAAGTGCTGGGATTAAAGGTGTGCGCCACCACCGCCCGGCGTAATTGTAGCTTTTATTGTGAAATACACTTCCCATTAAATATTTTATATCACTTTTGTTGTAATCCATTGAGGTGAACCACCTTGATTAAAAAAAAAGTTAATCAAATCCACAATAGTAACAGATTAACCACATGCGTGGATTCATTCATAGGTTCATAAGCTGAAAACATCTAACTCTTCTCTGTAAAACTTTGTTATCATAGATACACATCAATAGCCTTCTTTCAAAATTGACAGGACATAGCAAACTGACTTTCTGAGTGTCTGTAATACAGTGAACAGTGCAGCCGGCCAAGCAGTTACCTGATTACAGAATCCAAATGCTGGAGTTTCCCCTCCAGATGCCTTTGTTATGCCTCTTTGCAATGTCTGCCCGAGAAAACTTTGTTCTCTTGTTCATGCTTTCCAGCCAGGGTCAGGATGTGCCAGAAGACAGAGCTGCTTAGTGGGGCAAAAACACAGTGAATCTTACCTACTGTCTGTGTGACAGCAGGAGAAAATGTAATCCACAACAGAGTCAAAGTCAGCATCCAAGAAACAGCCAGGGGTTGGGAGGGCAGACCAGGGGACAGTGTGCCAGAGGAAGAGGCTGTAGCCAGCTTACACAGATTGCACATCCCAAAGTCCTGGTGTTAACTCTTACATCCACAACACAGGGGATGGCCTAGTGTGACTGTGATTTTAGGAGAGGTACCATTTCCCCAGCTGTTGATGTTACACAGTGATCTGAGTGATGCTGCCGGGCGTCCTTCCTGTGTGTCACTCAAGATGGATCTAGTAGTTTTATTATGTTAAATATACGCCATTCCCCTAAGTCAGAACATTGTTAAAACCTGCTTATTGGATCTTTTTATATAAATACATGCTTTATAACATCGTAGTTTAAATTATATGCTTACAGTTGTGTCCATGTAAATTGAGACATATAGTATTGAATTCTCAGGTTCGGTTTTGTTTTTTGGAATTGGGTCATATTGTGTAACTCCCGTTGACTCTCAGTAACTCAGCGGTCTTCTTGTTTTTTTCTTTTCTTTTTTCTTTTTTTGTTTTTGTTTTTGGAGACAGGGTTTCTCTGTATAGCCCTGGCTGTCCTGGAACTCACTCTGTAGACCAGGCTGGCCTCGAACTCAGAAATCCGCCTGCCTCTGCCTCCCAAGTGCTGGGATTAAAGGCGTGCGCCACCACTGCCTGGCCCTCAGCAGTCTTCTTGCCTCAGCCTTCGAAACATGGAATTTCAACATGTGTGATCAAGCCTGACCTGAAATTCTGACTACAGGGTTATTGGGGTTTTTTGTTTGGTTGGTTGGTTGGTTGGTTGATTGGTTGGTTTTGCATGTACGTGTATTTTGTTTTGTTTTCTTTTGTTTGAGACAGGGTCTTACTCTGAAGCTTTGGCTAGCCTAGAACTCACAGAAGCTGGACTGGATCTCAGTCTCTCTGTCTCATGAGTGCTTAGATTAAAGACAATCAAGCACCACCGTGCCCAGCTGATTTAAAAAAAAAAAAAGTATATGGGTGTATGTGTGGGTGTGGGGGGGTGGTGCCAGGGGCATATGATTCCCCCTGGAGCTGGAGTTACTATCAGTTGTGAGCCACCATGTGAGTGCGGGAAACTGAAACCTGGTCCTCCTCGAGAGCAAGAAATATTCTTGACCATTGAGCCATCTGGACCAAATTTTTAAGCTGAAAAATATCATCCTTCCTATGGAAACTCCGCAGTGATCTAAACCACAGGTGTGTGGTGCTTGATCATCATCACCACATGATGTCTGTTTAGGGGTAGAAAATGAGCCTCTCTGCATTAAGTACCCTACCCTTCCTCTGTGTTTAAACTGACCGCATATTATCCCCCCATCCGTTCCTTGTTCTTTCATTTTGTTTTGTTTGTTTTGGAAATGGTCACACTGTTTCTCAGACCCATCTGGAGTTGGCAGTCTTGCCTTAGTCTCTCAAGTCCTGTGTGGTATTGCATGTGGCATTACCATACCCAGCTTTAAGTTGATTTTGCTCCTAATGAACAGCTTAAGTTCTCAGCTCTAAGAGTAGGAAACAGAGAAAGATGGATGCTGACCATTACTGACCACTCAGTCCGGTGTGCTTGTAATGGGACCCAAGGTCATGTTCAGACCCTCCTGACTAAGACTAAGCTAGATTCAGTAAGATTCGCCTAATATTCCAGCTGCCTGTAAGGTTGGGCTGCTCCCTGTGATTAACTCCCGTCAACCTTTGAAGTAAACCCTTGTTTAAAGAAGTCAGTAGTGTGGATGGAGGACAGAGTTTACTGTCAAGTCCTTTTGGAAATAAAACAGTGAATCAATTATAGGGCTGGAGAGATGGCTCGGTGGTTAAGAGCACTGACTGCTCTTCCAGAGGTCCCGAGTTCAATTCCCAGCAACCATATCGTAGCTCACAACCATCTGTAATGGAATCTGATGCCCTCTTCTGGTGGGTCTGAAGACAGCTACAGTGTACTCATGTAAATAAAATAAATCTTTAAAAAAATCAATTATATGTACAGAAAGATGGTGGAAGGCAATCAGTTTTGTCAATTAGTTTGCAAAAAGATTCTACTGTTTAACAAGCTGTAAGGAGAAATAGTTTTTAAATCCTTGAGTAACATTTACAAGCATTAGAAGGTCTTTTCCTCTGTGAAGTCTACAGGTGAGGCTGCAGCCTTCCCTTTCACATGCATGGCTTCATTACTTCCAAGCTCCCTTGTTGTAGTGTGGCCAAAGGTGTGTTCTGTTTTTCTATTTTTTCCTCTTCATTTGTAAACCAAAAGTCATTTTCATTTTCTGTTGCCATTTTCTAAAACTCATTATCTCTTAGCCATATTTTTACTTGATTTTCTTTTAAAGCCAGCAGTACATCCAGGGCTCCTGGTGTGAGTGTGTATGTGTGTGTGTTTGTGTTTTGTGTTTGGACCTTGGAGCTGAGTAGAGCAGAGCTGAGTTGCAGGAAGAGCCCCACAATGCATATAAACTTGCTCTGGATTGATCCTTGTAGTTCAGGATAATAATCTTAGTCAAAGATTACTTTTTATTGAACATTTTTCATTTTTGCTTGAGATGGACAATGGGGATGTCTTCAGCTTGAAAGATTCATAAATACTAGGGCTGTTGAGACCACATTTTCCATCTCGTTTTCAAGGACATGTTAAAAAAAATGGAGATAGCATACACTTCCCAGTGCTGTCATCTTTCTCTGTTCTTTTAAACAATGAGAGCAGGACGTAAGGGGGCTTGAGAAACTTCACGTAATTCTCCCCCAGACAGAGTGGGCATTCTAGAAATGAAGGCGATGGAAACTCATTTCTTCTTCAGTTTCTTAGCAACAGAACAGAGTCAGTTTTAATGTGTGTGCTTGGAACATTCTGTGTGTATCAACATCAGAGCCTTCCTCTTTCACGCTTGAGATATGCTAGAATGCTAACTGGGATTCCGTGTTGGAAGAAAGGAAAGAAAGGAGGTAGAAAACAGGAGCTGTGCCCTGAGGATGGAACTCATCCAGAGCCAGCTCCTACCCCTACATCCCTCTGTCTGATATTGAAGGCCTCTCCTATAGAGGAAGTAGTCATCAGCATAGGCCTGTGATTGCCGGGGTAGAAGCATTTATTCCCTTTTGATTTGGACTTACTGATTGAAATCCAGCCAGACAACCTTGGTTTCTATGCTCAGGCTATAGCAGAGCAAACTGGGCAAATATGCCTGGCCTCATGGGGGTGACATTGCAATGAATAAGGTAATTAATACCCATTGGCAAGTGTTAACTCAGTGAAATGAGAAAAAGCACAGGAAAGCAATATGAAGTGCAGAGAAGCACACTGAAATTTCACTCTTGAGTGAAGACCTATACAACATTTGAGAGCCAGCCTTGCAACTATATAGGAGAACATCATTCTGGATCAAAGAAACAGAATGCAGTGATCTCCTCATCCTTGTGAGAGATCCTGTCCAATGTGGGGTGCTGTACTAGAGTACAAGGGAGGCTGCCTTGTCTAGGCTTTGTCCATGTGGATTAAGCCATGGTCACTGGGCTGTAATGGTATGGTCATCTGGGTGTCTGTATGCTAGATGAGGAAATCTGAGTATAGGGCCTTGGCTTAGAAAGGAAAACCCACCTTATATTACCCCAGAGCAGATGGAGCAGAAGAGCCCCCAGGAAGAGATGAAGTGAGTAGGCTGTGGGCATCTTGAAGCTCATGCCTGCTCCTCTGAATCCCATCCCTGTAACTGAGTGGATGGGAGTGCCATGAGCAGTTCTGCATCTTCCTGCCTTGCCTCCCCCTGCTGTGCCTCTGGTTCCTGTTTTGTGGGATTCTGAGTCAGCCTCTTCCCACTCTACCAGCTCAGTGGGTAGAGTCTGAGGCAGAGTGGACAGTGTTTACTGTACTACCTGGGTTTGCCCCAAATTCTACATTTGTGTAAGGAGCTGTTTTCTTGAGTATTCAGGCATAAGAAAAATACTTGAAAAGGAAATAGCATGAATTGTCCCTGCCTCTGAATAGCTATTACTAAGAGGTTAACTGAGGAAGTAAACTTGAAACAATTTAGGGTTATCAAGCCAATACTCTGAATTTTATCACCTACTGGAAATTGGGTCCAATGCTAGCTTTGAAAGTCTACTCAGGAAAAGGATCTCTCTGATACTGTTATTTGACAAAGTTGGCTAGTTTCTGTGTCTACTGACTTGTTGTAGTTGTTTTTGACAGCATTTCACGATGTAGCCATGGCTAGCCTAGAACTCACTATGTGGACTGGGCTAGTCTCAAACTCAGAGATTTCTCCCTGCCTCTGTCTCTAGAGTTCTTTGTAATTTTAATTTTTTCAAAGGCCTTTCTTAAGTCATGATTCTTAAATATTTTAACCTCTCTTTTAGCCCACCACCCACCAGAGATAGTGGGAAAGAAAGGTTTGGGGCAGGGAGTAAACCTGTTTAGGGGCGTGAACCTGTTTAGAAAGGTTCTTTGGAGCAGCTCCGGTCTGTGTTGTCTGGAAATCAGCAGTTCAGTTCACAGGTCAGCAGTGGGAGCTCGATCCACTCACAAACTCTTTACGGATATGCCAGCAGTTTAGTTCAGTAGAGTTGGGATAGCAAACAAGAATCAGCAGTGGTGCTACTACCTAGCAGAGACAGCCAGGCCAACAGTAGGAGAGACCAGGACCCATAGGAACACCAAGAGACATTCTTGGCTGTGGCTTTCTCAGTGAAGCGAAAATCTGTGAAGACTCAAGACCAGCAAGTATTGCACAGCTCGCTGTACCGGCTAGCCAAGCTCAGCCTCCGTCACTGTCCCTGAAGTCCTGTTCATACACTCCAAACATCACGTGTCCTCCACATGCCATGCCTCTGCATGTGCATCCAGTCATCCTAAGTCCACAGAGGCAGCAGGAAACTGCAGCACACCGCTAGAAGTTTTTTTGGTGCATTTATCTCTGTGGAGTCCTGACAAATGCAGCTCAACTGCATAATGTAAGGTGGACCAATACATGTGTGTTCTAGCAAAGAATCCTTCATCACGTGTCCTTTCCTGTGTTTGCTTTAGCAGAACATCCTCTCCTGTGTCTGTTTCGCCAAAATGTTCCTTCATGTGTTTGTGCCAGCAAAATACTATCCAACTGACTTTCCCCACCTTCAGTTGTCTGATTTTACTTACTAGATTATAGTTCCTAAAAGTGTTGTGGGGAGAGAGAGGTCTTTACCCTTTGCCAGTGTCATGCAGACTTAGTAAGGTATTAGCCGTGAGCAGGAAAAAGCTTGGCAGCAATAGCCCAGGTTAGCCTGGCCTCTCTGACTGACAAGCTGTTCTGTACAACCAAGCACTCTTTCCAAGACACTGGTGTGTTGATGTGGCTCTCGAAGCTGCCTACTGTGACACACACTTGAACCTCATGTGCCTCCCTTCTTCTACCGTGATCAGTGCTTGCTGACCTCTCAGAGGGTGTTCTGTATAGTCACTCTTGACAGTGAGACCTAGGAAACTATCAAACAAATAGACCAGAGAACTAGTGAGGGAGGGGTAGGGGAGCTGCACAGGAAAGGAAAGGAAAAAGGAAAAAGGAAAAAGGAAAGGAAAAAGGAAAGGAAAGGGAAGGGAGAGGGCGAAACACTGACTGATGCACAGCCCTTGGCCTGAGAACTTCGAGGCCTCTCACCCCACACTCTAGTTAATATTTAAAGCATGTATATTCTGCTGTCCGAGGTCACTTTATCAAGTGTCCGGAATGATGCTTCCAAAACCCTAAGAAGACTACTGTCTGCACACAAAATGCCTTAGGGGTACAGCTCTGTGGCTACTACCCAGTGTCAGTGCCCCCCGGCCCTGCTCTGAGGCAAACTTAGCTTTGTAGAAATGATGACCCGGTGAGTCACGCTCTTTCCCTCTCTCATATCTATAATCCAAGGCCATGTGGGGTGACACCAGCAAGAAGACCGACAGTTTGTGGAAAAAACATAGGTCTCACTAGACCTGGTGGTGAATATCTGTGATCCTATCTACTTGGGAGGCTGAGACAGGAGAATCACAAATTCAAGGATGGTCTAGGCAACCCAGTTAATTCAAAGCCACTTTGAGCAACCTAATGATACCTTGTCTCAAAATAACAAGGAAGGGCCAGCAAGATGGCACAGAAGGTAGAGGCACTCATCACATAAGCCTGGCAACCGAAATTAAACCCCTGAAGCCCACATACAAGTGGATAGAGAGAACCAACCCCACAAAGTTTCTCTTACCTCCACATGTGTGCTGCAGCCTCAATTCCCCATCCCATTAATAAATAATTTTAAAAAGAATTTTTTTTTTTTTTTTTTTTTTTTTTACAAGTTTGAGGAGCCAGGTGTAGTGGCACATACCTTTAATCCCAGCATTTGGGAAGCAGGCAGATCTGTGGGTTTGAGGCCAGCCTGGTGCAGCTCCCTTCAGGATCCCAAGAAGATTAAGATTCCTCTCCCTGTGGGGTTGGTTTTATTTTACTCTGAAGAAATGATAGGAAAAGAAGGAAGGGGAGGAGGGAAGCTGTGTACTGGCTGGCAGATGTGATTGACAGGAAATTTGGAACCGATGTCATCCCATCCTTTTCCTCCCCTAGTAAGAAAAATGGACCAGAGATTGTCTCTTAAATTAATAAAGTTATTCTACTAAACAGGCTAGAGAGATGGCTCAGCAGTTGAGAGTACTTAGTGCTCTTACAGAGGGTCTGGGTTCAGTTCCCAGCATCCGTATCAGGCAGCTCACAAGTGCCTGTAACTCAGTTCTAGAGGACCTAACACCCTCCGTCCTGCACAGGCAGCTATACACACGGTGCACAGATGCTCAACAAACGAACAATGAAGGTAAAGACGTTTACAAATGAAACTAAAGTGTGGATTCACAACTACGATCATGTTGAAAATGTCTGATCTTTCCCTCTGCAGAGATAGGCGTCAGAGATGTGTGCTAGGCATCTGTCCGTGAGCTGTGTGCAATGGGAGGGAGTGGAGCACCATGGAGCCTGTGCTGTGAGCTGACCCCGTTCCATTCTCCCTGTGCTTCTCTGAGCCGTCTTCTGGGAAGCAGAATTTAGCACTAAAATCTATGCACATGTTAAGCATTGGAGAGAGTCAGCTCTCTCCAAACAGTGTGGTCAGCCTAAATGTGCCATCCAGGGCCTCAACTCCATATTCTTGGACATACATTCATTTCATTCATTCATTCATTCATTCATTCATTCATTCATTCATTTATTTATTTCACAGCAGGCCAGAAGAGGGCACCAGTTCTCATTATAGATGGTTGTGAGCCACCTTGTGGGTGCTGGGAATTAAACTCACATCCTCTGGAAGAGCCAGTGCTCTAACCGCTGAGCCATCTCTTCAGCTTTGTCATCCATTTTTCAAAGATGAATTTAGAAAATGACTTTAGCTAGGTCATCATAAGCATAGCCTTGGGAGGGCCAGATGACCTAGACCTCTTGGCCACCTGACAATCCAAAATGGAACGGACTTTATATGTATAGAGGGCACCAGTGTTTGTGCTGACTGTCCTGTGCCGCAGGAGAAGACCTGGACTCCAGGTGTCATGACCAGGCAGAGCTGCTCACAGGTCATCGACTGTGGGGTGGACTTTGAACTTTCAGGACCCGCCTCCTCAGTCCCCAGATCTTAAGGTTGTTTTTAGATCAACCTGTGAGACAGCCTAACTTCTTTCTCAGTTTTGAGTTACTTCAAACTTTGTGACCCTGAAGCAGCTTGTCATAGATGAGCTGTCAGCTGTAGAACTTGACATCATCAGCAGAAGAACAGTCATCCCTCCTCCCCTTTTTAGTTCTGTCTGACATGCTGTGTCCTGGTCACACTATGAGGTGTGTAATCCACTTGCTCCCACATCTCAGGAAGACGTCACTGTGCCTCCTGCACACCGCTCCGTGCCCCGTGGCCACTGATGCGCTTCAGGCTAAGCAGGCTGTGCCTGTGCAAGGGACCTCACTTCTGTACTTGAATATCTTTGCAGAAGAGACACTGAATACTTGGAGCTGGAGACATTTCCCTCTGTTTCTGGTTAGCTAACTTTAGATTTGCCTTAAAGCGTCGGGCATAGGGTTTGCTGTTCTTCACCTTACACTGAGTTGCATGCCACTGTGATCCTGCCATGTCTCACACCTGCACTGTTCAAAGCTTTGCCCCGTGCTCTTGAGGCATTCTTGTCCACTGTCACTGCTCCCCTGGTTGGTTTGTTTCTTTGTTTGTTTGTTTTTAAATTAACTGAATTAATTAATGACACTTGGGAGGCAGAGAAAGTAGATATCTGTGAGTCTGAGGGCAGCCTGGTCTACAGAGTGAGTTCCAGGACAGCCAGGGCTGTATAATAGAGAGAACTTGCCCTTTTTTTGGGGGGGGGTGTTAAAAACAACATTGGGACAAACTGAGAATGGTGGTGCATGTCTATAATCCCAGCACTCTCTTGAGTTCAGGGGCAGCCTGGTCCAGAGTAACTTCCAAGGCAGCCAAGGCTCCACAGAGAAATCCTAAAAAAGCATTCGGGGAAGCGGGAGGCAGGAGGCATGGCATTACTTTATACAAATACACCGATAAGGCTTCAGCCAGAGTCACTGCTGATCTTCCGATTGCTTAGGCAGTGTGGCAGGCTACTCTGTCCTCCTGTGGTGTCTTTGACAAATTTAGCTCTAAATGTAAGTGAATGGCAGCAACACAGTTTAACCTTTTCTGTGCCTCTGCTGTCCCCGACACTGCTCTGAGTCCCCACAGATGAGGAGCTAGTGGCCAGCAGCTGAGGAGAGGGCTGTAGAGGAGGTGAAATTGGAGGGGAGCCTTGAGGAACAGATGGGATCTCACCCAGCAGTATGGATACCCAGCTGAGGAGGAGTGGGCCAGGCTGGTAGTAGACTGCCCAAATTGAGTGCAGCCTGTGTATTGATGGCCAGTTCTGCTGTGCCATCCTGAGAAGCCTGTGTCTGCCTTTGAGTGCCTACTAGCAGAGTTGAGTCTGCCTCTGAGGATCAGCCTGGTTAGCAGCAGGGAGAGTCCAAGAAGAGGGTTCTAAGACCACATGGTATACTCACTGCTGGAAATGCAAGTGTCCCAGTGCCCCGGCCACACTGAAGACCAGCCAGTTCAGAATCTGTCATGGCCCTAGCCAGACCACTGGACTGGGTAAGAGCCATGCTGATTGGAAAAGGTATGGGAAATGTCAGTTCACACCTTTGACTCAACATGGGTTGCAATCCAGCGTCACCAGACGACCTCTTTACTTGGGCCTTACCCTGGATATTCTGAGAATGTGGTACACTAATGTACAGCTCCCGTAGAGAGGAACTGAGGTAGAGGAAGCAAAAGGAATCACAGGAAAAGCTTCATAGAATCATCATGAAACTGTTAGTCCAGGTAGTGTTCTGAGCGCTTGCATGGCACTTACAGACAGAGGGAGTCACAGACATGCATGTCCTTCCCAGGCCGCAGAGCACATGACTAGGAGCATCTGTTTCCCGCTGTGTTCTGGAACACCACATGGCCACAGGAGCCTCAGGTGTGGAGGAGGCTGGTGCTGACCTGTGGGCAGAACGGAAGAGTCTGTGCTGCATTTGAAGGAACTGTGGAAGATGTAAATTGATGTAGCAATTAGGAATGAATGAAGCTTGTTGAAAAAAGGAGGGCTTGTTGGCAGCAGAGGAAGCTCAGCTGAGGAAGCTCGGCTTGAAGTGGTTAATCTGCAGAACAGGGATCTGAGGAAGAATAGGTCCTCTGAGATGGCCCAAGATAGGCAGAAAGTGGCTGTTGTGGTAGAGACAGATATCAGAAGGTAGGGGAACGGCTTGTCAAAGATTGTTAGGAAATTAAGAATTTATTATTTTGAAGGCCGGGTCTCACCAGCCCAGGCTGGTTTCTGTAACCAAGCATGATGTTAAACGGATCTCCACCTCCCACATGCTGGGATTATAGGCATGAATCCACCTGCCCATACCCAGTGCTTTCCCCATAGATAGATAGATAGATAGATAGATAGATAGATAGATAGATAGATAGATAGATAGA
>NW_021620991.1:5045574-5080194 GCF_004785775.1 Grammomys surdaster | reverse complement strand
AGATAGATAGATAGATAGATAGATAGATAGATAGATAGATAGATAGAGATACATACATATACATATACATATACATATACATATATGTAGGAGGACTCTGCATGTTCACCTATATGCCAGAAGATTCCTTTATAGGTGGTCATGAGCTACCTTGTGGTGGCTGAGAATTGAACTCAGGACCTCTGGAAGAGCAGACAGTGTTCTTAACCACTGAGCCATCTCTCCAGCCCTGCCCCGGAGTGCTTCTTTTTAAGGTGGGGAATGCTGGGACTGGTGCTGTCCTTGGCTTGAACTCAGTAGGAAGACCAGGCAAAGAATCTGCATGGATGTTCCTAAGCTTGGTCGTCCTACTGTCCGCAGCTTCTCCGGTAGACTAAGATGGAGAGAGGTGAAAGGCTGAGCGTGGATTTGTTGTTTGTTTATAGTTTTGGCCAAGACTGAGAAGAGAAAATTCTTGCTTTCCTTGCCTTTTCTGTGTTAGAATTAATAGAAAAGATGAAACAGATGTCAGGAGATGTGCACATGTAGATTGAGCTGGAAGCTGAATCATCAATCGTCCACTCCAAGTTCAGACTGACGTCATCTGCAGCGTAGGATTACCTGGAAAAGTTCGTCTGTCTGTTGGTCAGTTGTATGTCCTTCTTGTGTTTCCCCTCCTGCAGTGGTCCTTGTTACACTGTTCCAAGATGATAGCTATCCACAATTCCCAAGCAAAGAAACTTGGAAATCAGGACAGAAGCCACCATTAGGGAGGGATTTTGTGGGAATAACATTAGGCTGTGCAAAAGTAAACAGAAAAGACCTTTAGTTTTTGTGTTTGGTTGGTTCCCCATAGGCTGCTTTGTTTAAAGAACACCAGAAATGGGATACACACAGAGCCTCAGAAAGTCTGTTGGGTAAGATGTTCACCTTCCTAATTGTGATGCTGGTAGAGACAGGTGAGGACCACTCCTAGCAAGGCCAGTGGATGGGCTACCTAGATGGCAAAATGGAATTGCTGCCCTGGGAATGGAGGCACTAAGGGATGCTGTATGGGTCCTAATGTGAAGGAGAAGAGGTTGGGGAGCTGGGATACTTATAGAGGACAATATGGGCCAAAGTTGTAGTGGAACAAATAGCCACTTAGAGTTGCTGGAGTGGTGTCTCTGGCTGGGAATACGAGTGGTCTGAGTTATGTTGGAAGAGCAAAGGTGGGAAGGGGAGAAATGTGTACAGTTCATCACCTTGGTGCCTTGACAGGGACATAGCAGTGCTATTGCTTATGAGAGCCTGCAGCTGGCAAGGTATCCTGACTGCTCCAGGCCCTAACTGACGTAAACTAAACACTGAGTAGGTGGGTTGAAGGTGTACAGAAGCTGTGGGGAGGCAGGCACGCACCTAACACTCTGAGGCGGTGTCCTGTTGTCTGTTTGCTTACTCGCCGAGCAGGTCAGGTCTCTGCTGTGTGGGGGCCATGTCTTAACAGTGAAGACAGGAGTAACTGGTCAGGCTTTTTCCCATGACTTCCAAGATTGGGAAAGACCTTTGCTGGTAATCTTACAGTGGCTGTGGGCAGTGGTTTCCGTGAAGCAGAGAGAGGACTGAGGAAAGTGGCTGAAGTTAAGATGGGGCTCTAGTTGGTACGATTCCCTTGTCACCGTGGTTTCGTTTTCTTTGAAGCTTCGTCAGTAATAGTAGGTTTTATCAAAAAGTCTGAAAGGCCGAAGACAAACAAAAAACGACTCAGAGGAGCTTAATGTGTGCATGATTCATTTCCTTTTTTTGAAAGGAACATTTCTTTCATCCTTTCTTAAGCCTGGAAGGGAAAATTTTTTCTTCTGCTCTTAGCAGATTAGATCTTATTGCATAGGCCACAGTGTCTGCCTGCCTGCCCTCTAAGCACCTTGGGAGAAGGTCTGTCATTCTTCCAGAGTTAGAAGCTTGTCTCTTCGCTCAGTTGTCTCCTTTGTACCCTTTGGCCACTCTTCTGTTGTGTCCTGTGGTCCTCTGTCTTGTGGAAACACCCTCCATGGGTGATTGCTTAAAGCACAAAAAGCAAAACTGAAGTAGTTCTGGTTTCTAAGGGAATCCATCAATGCCCTGGACTACATTAGATGAGTCTCTCTCGGGACGGGTACTAATTCAACAGTTCGTCCCCATTCCAGGTATCTAGGAAGGAAATGCCATTGAAGAGACAGTTATTAAATGGCTGTCACTACAAGGTTTCTGGCAGACACAACAACCTCAACAGAAGGGGGTAATACTGTAAGGACAGAAGTCAGAATGTGGGAAGCTCCCTGGAGGTCAGTACAGAGGAAGATGTAATGCTGGGACAAGCTCAGGAGCCCTCACTGTTCTATAAAGTTAATCCGAAGTCTGATGAGTTGATATGGACAGTGCTTGCTTGGTACTCCAGAGAATTTCTGTGTCCCCCTTCAGTTGGTACAAAGTAAAACAAAACTTAAAAAAAAATTGCCTTCCAACCCCCGCCAGGCATAGTAGCGCTACTGTGATCTCCGCATTTAGGAAACCAGAGTCAGGTGACCTAGACCAGCATGGGCTACATAGTGAGAGACTATCTCCAAAGAAAAGGACACAGAAGGTGCCCGTGAAGCAGCTAAAAGAATGTCCCTGCAACTGTTAACACTGATGGGCCGTTTTAGTCTCTCATGCAGCCCAGGCGGGAGGGTTGGAACCTCTGTTCTCCTGTCTCAGCCCACAGTGTACACAGTACTTCCTGTGTGCTAGACAACACTCCACTCTCTGAGCCGGATCACCAGCCATCTGGCATAGTTTGTCGTGGTGCTTTGTTTTCTTTCTTGTTGTTTGTTTGCTTTGTGTGTGTTTGTTTGTATATGGGGTTTTTTTTCATCATGAGGATGTAATTTCCAATATACGAGTGCTGACATTTAAAATAAAATGGGGATCTCGAGAACTCCTCAGTGGTTAAGAGCACTTAATGTCTTGCAGAAGACCCAGGTTTGGTTCCCAGCACCTACATGGTGGCCCACAACACCTGTAACTCCAGTTCTAGGAATTCCCATGCTCTCTTTTGGCCTCCAGAGGTGCCAGGAACATAGTGCACAGGCATACATGCAAACTAAAGACTCATACATCATACATGTATGCAAGTGTGCATCATTACTGCCTGGTTAATGCGATGGATTTTTTAATTAGCTCTGAGATGAACATTAGAATGAGATTATGTTCTGCTTATTCCCGTTGGTCAGTTATTTGTAGATGTAAGTGCCTAGAGACCATGTTTACGTGAATAAACAGATGGGAATTAAGGTTTGCTAGCGTCACTCAGTTACTTGAGTTCCTTCCATAAAAAATGCCCAAAGTATAATCTGTTGTTGGATTCTGTTTTCAGTGGCCTAACAGATGGTATTTCATCAAGACTTCAATTTGGTTGAAAACAAAGAATTAAAAAGTTTCTGACTTAACCCTGGGTCCTTGAGTTGTGTTCCACGCAGGGCCCTGAGAGCACTAGGGCTTTGCCTAAGAGAGGGGCTGCCTCTCTCTCTGCCTCTACCAGTGAAGAGGGGAGGAAAGAAAGTGGGGGTGGGGGGGTAGGGCATGAGGGGGTGAGGGGCTGAGGCACACCTTTAATCCTAGCTCTCAGGAGCAGAGGCAGGCAGAGCTCCATGAGTTCAAGCCAGATTGAGTTCCAGGAAAACCAAGGCTACAGAGAAACCCTGTCTCAACAATAAAAACAGACAAAGAAACAAAGAAATAAAGAGGAGGAAAGGTAGATACCAGTCCTCTCTGCCAGATGAATCCTACAAAAGTTCAGGGTTTGGAAACGGATCCCCTTAGAACTATTTTAATGGTCAATCTGGTCTCCAGGAGAGTCCTGGAGACCTGGTAGGATGTGCGTTGGTGATGTTTAGAGAGGGCCATCCTGAGTGCCCCGGGCATGAACTGGCAGACATTGCTGTGATGAGATGCTTCCTGTGCTTGCGCTCTGAAGCCCATGTTGTGAGCTCACTGTGGAAAAAATGCACAACACCTCTTCCCCTATAGCAGACCCTATAGTAAATGTGTTCTTTACTGTTAGTGTAGCACACACACCACACTCCACACACATTTAAAAATGTTTAGGTGGGAGCTGGAGAGAGGGCTTGCTGGTAAGAAATGGCTGCTCTCAAGAGGTCCTGGCTTTAGTTCCCAGTACCCACATTGCTGCTGACAGTAAGTTCAGTTCTAAGGTGTATGACGCCCTCTTCTGGCCTTCCCAGGGGCTGCACAAATGCAGTGCACATACATACATGCAGGCAAACACTTATCTACAGAAAAATAAACTTTACAAATGTTTTAGTGATGGAATTTCATTATCACTGGCTCCCTTTGACGTCCCATCAGCTTAGACAACCATAAACTGTTGTTAGGAGACTTAGGTTGGCCAGAATGACAAAGTATCTACAGCATAAAACAGATTAAGAATTGCCCCTCTTCCAGATACCACAGAGTTTCTAGAACATTCAAGATATCAGGTTCAGTACCATGGCTTCATGGCAGCACACTGCCCAGAGTTGATGCTTGTTATACCAGTTGGCACAGTGTGCTGGCTCAGGACATGGGCCCTAGGTGCTTCAAATGTTTTCTTAGACTCTTTTATCTCAAACTGGTCATATCCACATTATCCTAAGAATACTAAGAGCTCTGATAATCCAGTTCACAGTCAACCATTTGGAACCCACTTGGAACCACCAACATGTGTGGCTTCCGGGAGGTCCTTCATCTACCCTGAAGAAGTCCACTAGAGAGAGGACATTTGTTGTCTCTAGGCCACAGTGAACAGTTGTAGTTTCTAGGTTTTTATGAAGCAATTGTGACCTTCACCTGCAGCTTAGTTGTTTGGTTTGTTCCTTTAACATCCTCTGTCAGTCACTATTTTCCTTCTGGGGCTCTTCTGGGTTGCTGACTTCCTCTGCGCACCAAGTCCCCTGACTTGAAATGACAAGGCTGCATTTAGATCAGGTTTCTCAAACGCTGCCGACTTCATCTCCTTTACAGTATCACATTTCTGTTGCAGTACTCTGTGTGATCTGGGCCTCCCCACTGCATGTTAACAATTGGTAATTGGGCAGGAAGTGTGTTTTTATTACAGTGGCCTTTTGAGTTTGATTTTACAGTCATGTCGTGTTTAGCAGAGAGCAGAGGTGGGCAAGTGGTACTCTGAAACACATTTTTGACAGAGAGAAGTCTGTTGTTTCAGCCACTTGGCTATCTGTCAGCTCTTCTCAGACTTCCCCCTTGTGCTGGTTGCCTGGCAACCTGGGGCAGGAGCAATCAAACCGTGGCCAGTGCTTTTCCAAGCCCAGATTGGGAGATGATTTATTGGTGGAACTGTAAGCACCATAAACCAAGCCTTAGAAATGGATCTCCTCTTTCTCTCTCCCCTTCCCCCATCTTGGTTTATAGGAACTACATTTAGAAAAGATAAAAGAAAGAAGTTAATTGGAGGATATTTAACACACACACACACACACACACACGAATAAAATTAGGTCCTTGTGTCCACATATTGTTATTGGAACTTTTTTTCTTTTCTTTTTTTTTTTAAGACAGTCTTACCATGTAGCCCCAGTTGGCCTAGACCTTGGTAACTAGACCAGGCTAGTCTAGATCTCACAAAGATCTGCATGCCCCTGCCTCCTGATAGCTGGGATTTATGGCTGTGCCACTATGCCTGCCCAAAAATGCTCAAAAATTTTAAGCTAGTACTTTCTGTGGTAAATGAGACACTCAAGACACCATACTTGATGAGAAGTTGAGACCAGGCCAGGTCAGTGACTCGGCTGTGGGGCCTTGTTAGAACCAAGCCTGGAACCAGAGCCCAGCCTTTAAACAACAACAACCCCTGTGCATTCTTGATTTAATCACAAGAATAAAATGTTGACTTTTCTTATTTATGTGAGAGATGTCTGTATTTTCTGCTTGATCTTTGCTGTGATGCTAAAATTGCTTCCCATTAATACTCTGTTTAACACGTGAGAGACAAAGGTTTCCGGTTTTGTTAACAGGTGTCATGGTGGGTCTCTTTCGAGTGTGTGCACACATGTATCTGTGTGTGCCTGTTATAGAAGACAGGGCCTCTGTTCATCCTGAACACTCCCAGGCTCCCCACCTTCTGCTCCTGCCCATGCTGCATTTCTACCATCCCCCATGTCACTTCCACTGCAGTGTACCCAGGCTAGCCTTGAACTCAGTGTTGTCTTGCCTTCACCTCCAAGATGCCCGGAGTAATGAGTGCCCCTGATCCTGACTTCCTCACAGCCTCTGACTAAAGTCACTCTAGCAAGATGGATTGTCCTGCAAAATGAACCTCACAGCTCGTGGGGCAGTATCTCCTTTATAACCTCAAATACCGTCTCCAACTAACAAGTACAGGGAACCACGTTCTGCATCACATGGGAAGTGGGGGGCAGGAAAATCTCAGCTTGCAGCCCAGTGTGTCCAACTGTGGATGAAAATGCATTATTAGTGTGTTTGTGTTCCTTGTAAGCAGATAGATAATCTGTTTGTGTGTGTAATTTACACACAGCTGTGTTCATGCTCCCGCAGTATCAATATTTTCAGCAAAAGTGAGGTGTCCTGGGAGCACTGTTGTTCCAAACAGAAGCCAGCAGGGCAGCCTTGGGATTGGCTCATACCAGCTTGCTATCTCGGAGCCTCCTCTTAGGGACTGGCCTGAATGTGACAGCCAACATTCATGGGGGCAGAGTGAGCAAACAGTTGTCTGTGACGGGTAAGAGACAGAGACCACTGGTTGACAGGAGTCTGATTGATGACCAAAGTTTGGCTTTGATGGAAGTGCTTCTTAGTTTCTCTGGGCTGCATTTCCTAAAAAGACATTGATTTTCCTTCCCTTTGGGCTCGCAATCTGTCTTGTTTTGTGGGTTCTTTTTCTTCTTCTCTTTTTTCTTTTCCTTTTTCGGGTCTCACTAAGTAGCCCTGGATGGTCTGGAATGTACCATGTGCACCAGACAGACTGGCTTTGAACTTACAGAGATCAGCCTGCCTCTGCCTCTCAAGTTCTGGGGCTAAAAGTGTGAACCACCATGCCTAGCTGATTTCTTTGCTTTGGGAGGTGATATATTAGCTCACTAAGTTCAGTGAGGAGCTCAGGCTGATGTCATACGAAGGGGAAATAAAGTTCCTTACCAGGAATTATAATGAGCCTGTGGTGCTTTTTCCTGATTCAGGAAGTCAAGAGTAGTAGGAATGGCTTACAGATGTGGTGTGTTTGATTTGAAATCCCATGTCTGTATGAATATGGGTCAGTGTTGCCCAGAGTTGTGCTAGTGCACTTCTGTACCTCCATAAAGGTGACCATTCAATGCTGTGGGCATCTTGTTATTTGTAAGTTACTGGTACACACACACTGTTCACACACACACACACTGTACACACACGTACACACACACATACACACACACTGTACACACACATACACACACACTGTACACACACATACACACACACTGTACACACATACACACACACATACACACTGTACATACACACACTGTACACACACACGTACACACACATACACACACACTGTATACACACACATACACACACATACACACACTGTACACACACACATACACACACTGTACACACACATATACACACACACACGCACGCACGCACACACACACAGAATATAAAAACAGCATATGTTTATATTCACTATAAACACATTTCTACTTACATAAATATAACTCTATAATGTCAATACTTATGGAGACATTCTTGAGACATAGCCTCTTGTAGCTCAGGCTGTTCTTGGATTTTCTGTGTAGCAGAGGATACCCATCAACTTGTGAGCCTGTGCTGCTGCTCCTGATGGGGAAAGGACCCAGGGCTTCATACACAGCCCCTCCCCACCCCCCTTTTTTAACAGGTTTTGCAAAGGGCTTCCTCACTGACATGAGGCTTCCTCACTTTGCATTTGAACAGCCAGGCTCCGTTCTTTTTATTTATCCACCTTTGCCCTGTGCTGAGATCAGCTTTGTTAATGAAAACTGAACATCTAACAGCTCGTTTCTGAACCACTTTCTGGAGCATTTATATGGAGACTCTTAAATGATATCACAGGGAGAGAATGGCTGTTTGGGTTCTGTTATTAGTGCCAGGTTATTTTTAATTTGAATGTAGCTGTGTAGCCAATAATTGGCAAGATGTATTTAGCCAGCTGAATCTCTGCACCTGTTGATCTGCTGTTTCCCTAACTCTCACTCGACTGGGCCAGGACACTGAAGGGAAGGACTTTGGTGTGCTCAACACAGTCATCTGACTTAACTCAGAGAGTCCTAGGTAAGGGTAGGAAGGAGGACTCAGCTGTTACTTAACCCATCTGACATGTAGTCATTTTCCCACTGGGTATGTGGTCCTTGAATGGAAAATATAGTAATTTTCATTTGCTAGTAGACAGCCTGGGAAGGTAAAGGCCAATACACAAAGATATTGAAATAGAAAATTGTTTATTCTTTATCTTAAGCAGGTCTCTGATAGGAAGAGTATAGCTTAAATCCTCTAGTGATCGTGTAGGTTTGGTTGGAGAAGATAAGGAGGGTATCCTTTGGTTTTGTTAGTGATAGTTAAACACTTTGCAGTGGAGCCCTGTGGACAGACAGAATGAAGGCAGTCAAGCTGGAAGGACTGCAGTCACCTCCAGATTATTCATGTAATCAATAAACTAGTGATTGAGGCCCACTTGCTCCATGTCATCAGTTGAGGGGACTGTAACACCTGACGCAGCCCCTTCCCTCAACAGTTGGGCAGTAGCTCATGTCATGTCTCCTACCATATGTGATGTCCAGAACTAGGTGTTGTTAGAGCAGAGCTTGCTTACTGGCCAGGGAGTAGTAGTTTGCTTCTTTATTTACATTAATACTTCACTAATGTTAATATTGAAGGGATTTTAGTTTGCTTTCTTTGGTTTTGTCTTGAGATAGGGTCTTCTGTATGTACCACTGGCTGCTCTCAAACTCATTGCATAGCTGAGGCTGGCTTTGAACTTCTGCCTCTGCCTCCCCTAAGTGCTGGGACTACATGTGCATACTGCCAGATCTGGCCACGGTTATGGTTTAGTGATCTACATAAGTCATAAGTCAAATCACTCTTAACAATCACAGACAAACAAAGCCACCCTGACAACAGCATGAGAAATATGCCCTCCCTCAGTCTCTGTAGAGGGAGAGTTGAGGAGCAGCTCTGAGCCCTAGTGTGAGACATGTGGTTCTACACAGTCAGATGGTCCATGGGTTTGGAAGCCTTAAAGACCCCTTCACTCCCAAGCTAGGAAATGACAGCTGGGGCTGCCTGGGCATATATGTCTGGCCTGTTCTCCAGCCTGATGTTTCCAGAGTGGCTGAACTTTTGTTTGGTTGGTTGGTTTGGGCTTTTGTTCTTTGTTTTGTTTTGAAGACTGGGTTTCTCTGGGTAGCCCTGGCTGTCCTGGGGCTCCCTATGTAGACCAGGCTGTCCTGGGTAACCAGTGCTGGGATTAAAGGCATGTGGCAGCACCACTTGCCTCACTTGCCTCAGAGTGGCTGAACTTCTATTACTATTGCTGGCATTAGTTACTTTTCTGTTGCTGTGATAAAATATCATGACCAAAAGCAGCTTAGGGATGAGAGAGATCACACAGTGTCAAAGGAAGCATGGCAGCAGGTAGCTAGAGCAAGCAGCTAAGAAATCACATCTTCAACTGCAACCAGACACTTCTATACCTCATCTGTAGCCGACAGCAGTAGGTACTGAGGGGTCGAAGGGCCTCACTAGCTTACTAAGAGGGAAAGAAGCTGGGAAGACTCAGGGGCTCAGATGAGCTGCAGACAGGATCTCCAGGCAGGTAGAACTGATCCTGTGCCAGGTTCTGACTGGTGAGTAGTGCGGGTAGGATCAGTAGGTACAGCAGGGCAGCCTGGAGTCCTAAGAGTAGCCATGAGCCTTTACGGCTGTGTATTGCCTTGTATGCTTAGGGAATGTCTTGGTCTCTACCTAGTATCAGTCCTAGGAGAGTGTCCTCCATAAGAAGTCAGCAACTGAGGTGCAGCTCCTTAAATGAAAGGGTGTGTGGGTGAGCAGAGGCTCTCGAGATCCACATATGAAGTAAGCACAGAGACTCCATTGAGCCTGTGATAACCGCTGCCCAGGAAGCATGTTGATCACAAAAAGGAGTCCTGCAGGGAGGACCCCAGGCCTTAGCAGGAGTGCAGCAGAGAGTCCAGGATGAATGAGCACACCAAGCACTTAGCATGTCCACCATGTCCGATTCTGTACCTGTACAGTGGCCCGGGACACCTGGCTGGGCAAGTGTATCATGTCTGTGTGTTGCTACCACTGCCATTACTGGTTACATCAAGACCTAAAGCAACCATATGGACTCAGGAAACTTGAGAGACACTGAGAAATTCTAGCTAGTTCTTTAGGCTGGAGGCTAGACTGCTTTGAACATGTGGTCCAGCACCCCTCAGTCATATCCTTAGCTCATAGCCTGAGGTTGTCATACCTTTAGCCCATATAGCTCATATCAGGATATGAAACTGGACAACATTTCTCTGAATAAAATGTGCATTCAAGTTTGACTCAGGGGAACTTATGGAGAACAGGAGTCTGGAAAAATGGCTCTTGCACAGAACTGGGCTCTGTTTGGAGCACCCACATGGTGGTCCATAACCATCTATGACCCCCGTTTCAGGAGTTCTGCCGCCCTCTTCTGAGCTCTTCTGGCAAATGCAGGCAAAACATACTAAAGTAACCCACAAAACCCAGAATATATTATTAAACAGCAGAAACATTTGAGAGTGGGTTTAATCTTTCTAATTAGTCACTTAAATTTTTTATTTTATGTAGAATTTATAGAAAATGTTTCTTGTATTTCAACAGGAACATGAGACTACTGCATGCTCCTTTCCTTGGCGTTTTTAGAACTTTGCTGTCTTACAATAGAGTGTGAGTGTAAAAGAGAAAATGAACTAGAGATATGTTATTAACAGAGTAAGTACTATTGTTTACTGTGGGTTCTGACACAGCGTCTCACTGTAGACGCCCTGGAAGTCATTACATAGACCAGGTTGGCCTCAAATTCAGAAATCTGCCTGCCTCTGCCTCTGCCTCTGCCTCTGCCTCTGCCTCTGCCTCTGCCTCTGCCTCTGCCTCTGCCTCTGCCTCTGCCTCTGCCTCTGCCTCTGCCTCTGCCTCTGCCTCTGCCTCTGCCTCTGCCTCTGCCTCTGCCTCTGCCTCTGCCTCTGCCTCTGCCTCTGCCTCTGCCTCTGCCTCTGCCTCTGCCTCTGCCTCTGCCTCTGCCTCTGCCTCTGCCTCTGCCTCTGCCTCTGCCTCTGCCTCTGCCTCCGCCTCCTGAAGGATTAAAAAATTGTGCACCACCATAGCTGGCCCAGATGAACAGCAGTTTACATGGTTTGCTATACTGAGACTCTGACGTTAATTAAACTCTCAGCTGGATTGGAATGATACTAGCCATTGTGGAATATATTTAAACTGGAGACAGAAACCAGGAGCAGCAGTCTCCTCCTAGGCACACAGTGGTGCTATGTTTTGCCAAAATGGTGCTTCACTGGGTCACCTTCAGTAATGTGTAAGTGCTTAAGCCAAAAGCAATGGTCCATCTCTGAGCAGGACAGCAGTGACTCTCAGAGGGGAGTGGGGTGACGTTAATTGACTACCAGAGGGCTGTATGCTGAACTGGAGTAGACTGTCACCCAGTGGGCTCTCAGTCAGGGCAGCCACAGACTAGGAACCAGGCATGGTGCAGTCTACCTTTGGAAAGGGGCCAGTGCTCTTTCATGACCCAAGACCCCTCGTTAGTCAAACTGAAGACACCTTTTCTCCTGCCTTTCTACCTTTTAGGAAACAGTAGCGTTTCCCTACTGCCTGCTGAAGGACTGAGCACACTTTTGTGTCTGTCTGTCTCTGGGGTAGGCAGCAGGAGACTGTAGGTTGCTTACTTGCAGATCTGCCTGCTCTTCAGTCCCCTGAGAACCAATGCATTATTAACATAAAGTTCTGTGCAGCAAACAGGATAGAGCAGAAGGCCATTTTCACAGTGGGACTCATTTTAATACCTACAGTGTTGTCTAAACTGTTATGTAAGAGAACCAAGTAGAGAAGTCATGTCGAGTTTCTGACTGTGATACACTAGTTAAAATTCACCAGAGAGAGTTAATTTTGAAAGCTCTCAGCCAGTGGCTAATGCAGAGGTTCAGCCCCCACTTTTCTGCTCTCTTCCCTGCTGCAGGCCCGGGTCAGATGACTTCTGAGGGAGCCATGTGCTCATGTGATCTAGGGGTACAGGCACCCCGATCATCCACAGGACTCACCGTTCTCCCATGAGTCTCATAACTTCCAATTTGATGTTCAGAGTCTTTTGTTGTTGTTGTTGTTGTTGTTTGTAGTTGTTGTTGTTGTTATTTCCCTGGGGCAAGAATTTTCTATAAAAGGCAAAGGGTTGTAAAAGAGTAGATACCTTGACTTGCCCAGATATAAATATTTTTCAAATACTTCATCTTAAAACAGAAACCTTTATCTCTGACATGTCCATTGCTTTTAACGTCTGCACCTCATCCCCGTCTCGAGGCTCCCCTGGTTATGTATGCCACCTTCAACCCTCCCACCCTGAATCAAGGATTTGGTACCATGGATACCATACAATTTCTCATCTCTGAAATGGAGCTGTTAGAAGCTTTGCCTCCTACAGTGGCTGTGGGAATCAAGAAGGTCCTGGCAGGAGAGCCTGAGGCAGTGGCTATGAAGTCGGTGTACAGCCATCTTACTGCTACATTAGGCACACCTCACCACCCTCTCCCTGCCAAGACACAAATAAACTGCCCCTTTGTTTGCTTATCTGTAGGAGTAACGGTGAAGCTTCTTGTTCAGGCCCAGCTAGCTGTCTCTCGGGGTGGACAGGAGAGCAAGGCAGTGGGCATGGAGCCTATTGTGCACTGAGGGCTCAGGCAGGTGTTCCCAAGCAACAGCACAGGAACCTCAAAACACATTAACCTGGAGAGGAAGATTAATGTTACTGCATTTACTGCTGTAAGCGTCTTCCCGTTTCGGGAATGGCTGTGACTAAACAGCTATGTCGGAATTCTCCGTGAAACCGAAAAGTAGACTGCACTCGGACCTCTCGGGTTCTCTCCTTTCAGCCCCTCCCACCTGGATGGTAGGTAGCCCTGGGTAGACAGATATGTACAGTAGATGTACACATCAAACATATACTGATAACAACAGTGGTTGAGTATTTAATAATGCAGGATGTTAAGCATTTTGAGGGTTTTTCAGAATTACTCGATATTTAGATTTTATAATATCAATGTTGAGACCACAGTTTCACATAAATACATAGCACAAAATGGCAGGAGTATGATTAGGGCCTTTTTAAAAATGGCTTGAAATTCTATTCTAATCCCGTCAGAATTTGACAATTTTTTTTTATGAAACTCAAACATCTGTCTTTATTAAAAATATTTTTCTTAAATACTATTTATTTGTGGGTGTCGGGATGTTTGTATTGGTACTTTTGCATGCCGTAAGGCTCATTTAGAGGTCAGAGGACAACTTGCTGGTCCTAGGGATAGAAGTCACGTTGTCAGGATTAGATGTAAGCCACATTGCCAGTCCTCAAAATGCCCTTTTATGTTGTTGAGGTTTTGTTTGTTTGTTTTGTTTTTCAAGACAAAGTTTCTTTTTCTGTGTAACCTTGGCTGTCCTGGCAAAATGTCAACTTTCAGGAGTTTTACTTTAAGTCTTGGCTGTAGGCTGCTCAGAAGCATTTTCCTGATGCCCAGAGTTTTCACACTCAGTGAGCTTTTAACTTCCTGGCTCCACTTCTCTGGGTGAGGGAAGCAAGGGAAGGGGCTTCGGGAGGGAGGAGACTGGCCGACCCCCAGCTTTAATGATACTGATATTGGCACTCATACTTAAAAATTTTTTTCGTAACAATTCATTTATTTCATGTGAATGAGGGTTTTGGTTTTTTGTTTGTTTGTTTGTTTGTTTTTGTTTTTGCCTGTGTGTATATAAGTCCACCATGTGGTGCCTGATGTCCTTGGAGGTCAGAAGAGGATGTCAGTTCCCCTGCACCTACAGTTAGACTTGGCTGTGAGTGCTGAAAATCAAACTCAAATCCCTCATAAGAACAAGTATTCTTGGCTGCTGAGTTGTTTCTCCAGTCCCTGGTCACATTTTCTAAAGCCAGAAGTTAAGTTCTCCCCACTAGGAACTCAAGTGACAAGCTTGTATCACACTCGTAAGCTGAGTTGCCATGGGTAAGTACAGCTTTGTGCTTGGGCTTCACCTGCCTGTGAGGATGCATACGTAGAAAACAGTGAGGTTTTGCTCCCAAGGTGCACAGCACCAAAGAAACAAGTGTCAGCTTCCCATGAGCCTCAGCAGCCACACGCAAGTGCAAGTGATAGCCAGCCCTGAGCATTAAGCAGGACTCCTTAGCCCTGGCAGTACATTCTAGCTAATTAGCACAGTTTAAACATACACATACTCTTTCTCTGTCACCCTTAGCAGCCTGACATTCTGACTTCATACCATCAGAATCAGAGAAATAACATACAAGGTCTTGGGACTGTTAATTCATGTTCAGTTGCTATAAGACTTAAGAAACAGACGAGGGCCATGAACTTAGTGGCTTAGCATTCCTCTCTATAAACAAGTCAGTATGGTAACTATTTAAATGACTATTGAAAACATCAAGGTTTTTATGTGGAGACGGGTGCACAGAGGGATGGAGCTGCCTGCCTTAAAAGCTTGTCTCTCACATACTGATGCTGTCCAGCTACCGTGTGCTCTGAGGGGTTGGCTTTGTTTCGATTTTAGAGGCCACTCTGCATTTCTGGTAAACCACAAGGTGAAGCTGCCCTGAGAAGCAGATGTCTACTTGGTTTTGAGGCTGTGGCTTTCCATAGAGAAGTAACAGCACAGCCACATGAAGCTTTTACTTCCTCTTTTCCTTAGGGTAAGGCCAAGAGTACTTTGCACTTGTTTGTCATGCATGGACAGCAGTAATAGATCTGCACTCCCCATCAGATGTCAATTCATATTTCTGGAAGTATAGCTAGTTTGAGATGCCTGTGAGATGGTCAACTGAGTGTTCTCAGTGGGACTGCTTCACAGATGCAGCCTTAGGGATGCTAGTGAGTATCTTTGAAGAAGCTTACAGCCAGGACACAGAAGGCTGGAGGTTGTCCTGGGACTTCTGAAGAGTAGAAAGACCAAAGCAAACCCTGGGAACACATTGAGAGGATAAGAAAATAATTGGGCTTGGTGACACGCGGAGAGTTGATTGACATGAACACAGGTCAGTTCTGCTTCCAAAGTTCAGAGTGGACATTCTGTGGTCTTTTTTGGTTGGTATGGGTTTGTTTGCTTTTGTTTCTTTGCTCTGTTTCTTAATGAATGCAGGGCCTGATGGAGCCAGGGCAGCTTCAGACTCACAGTGTACAGAAGAATGACTTTGAATTCCTTATCCTCCTGCCTTCATCTCCCAAGTGCTGGAATTTTAGGCAAGCACCATGTTGCCTGGCTGTGACTCCGTCCCCGTTTCTTAGTTTATTTCCATGATGAGCCGACTCTACTGGCATACCTGACTTCACTTGTTTCAAAGCCTTGAGACTACCAGCTGCCCAGTGCCATAGGAGGGGCGTGGCAGTGCCATAGGAGGGGGCGTGGCGTGTGGTAGGACACCTGTCTTTGCAGTACTTTTTACAGACTGAGTACATGAAGCCTGCAAATCAATGAGTGGGCTGGTCACAGGACTTTAATTTTGGGGCAAGAGGGATTCGAGTCTGTATTTTTAAATGAACCCTGGAAGCAGACTGACATCAGGCCTCTGGATGGAAAGGTAGGGCAGGCCTTGGCATCAGGGCTCAGAGCATGAGCACCATCCTACAGGGCTAAGTGTTAGTCTTTTAAGGGCTGGGAAGATAATGGGAGCTGATGGAGACAGCCAGTTTTTTGTTGTTTTGGTTTTTAAGACAGGGCCTCATTTAGCCTGTGCTGTTCTCAACTCTGCTGTGTAGCTGAGGGTAACCTCGAGCTTCAGAACCTACTGCTTCCTCCTTCCTAGGCTAGGGTTGCAATGTGCTTGAAATCTGTAGGTTTGAAATTTTTTCTTTGGCAAAGGCTTGTCACACACAGGCTGTATAGTGAGCTGAGTTCTGGTAGGGAGGGCTGGGGCTGGGTCCTGGGACCTGTACTCGGTGGGCTGGAAGGAGGGGTTGAGCAGCTGATCTCAGAACTGAAGAACTGGCACACTGGTGTTAAATGAACTGGAAAGTGTACAGTCACAGGACAGCTACCAACAGACTGAATTTCACAGGGAATGTCGGGAAACACGGATTTGTGAGGCTGGGTGACTTTGATCTGTTTCATGATAGACCCTCCTTAGGTTGGGGATGATTTAGCACATACTTAATAATTACTTTTGATTTGAATGGTGTTTCTCATAATCTGTGAAAGCACTCATTGGCCCTGCTCTATCACATTATCCAGATGTTCCGGAATCGGCCTTCTTTTCTCTCTTCTGGTGAACGTGTTGTATGTTGCTGACACTAACCCTATGTTTGGTGCCACAGTCTGGCATCCCACCCTCCAGACTATCTCCTACCAACCATTTCCCCTTCTCAAAGCTCCCTCCAACCCTACAAACACCGCCCCTCCCATTGGCAACCTGTTTCTTGCCATCCTGCCTTGGTGTGAAGATGTTCTAGACTGCCAGAGGCCACAGCAGTCTGTCTTCTGGACTCCTTGCTTCTTTCAGGTAGTACCTTGGAGTGCCCTGTAGTGACCACACGCACTTATCTTACCTGCAAAAAGCCAGGCACAGGTTCATACACATCCTGGCAAGGTTTTTCAGAGTCCCTCCCAGTGCTAGGTGTACAGCAGCTCACTGAAGTGAATTCAGGACCTCAGCTCCTACAGTGCTGTGCCACCAGCCTCTGCTGCTCTCCTCCTACTTCTACAACTTGGGCTTCCCCAGGGAAAGCTCCACCTTCAACCCCGGGTCTGCCATTGGATCTTAGCTGCTCAAAGCTCTGTGCAGCCTGATCCTCGCTGGCCTCTAAGTCTCATCTGCAAGCAGTCGGTTTTTCTGAATACCTTGCCCTCCTTGAGCTTCCAGAATGTTCCTATGTCCTTCCTGGTCATCTTGAAGCCCAGCTGGAGCCCACCTGGCAGGCTTATGCTCTTCCTTATCGTGTCCCCTAAGTCAAGCAGAGCTAGCTTCCTCTGCCTAGCTCCACCCACCACCCTTTGTTCCTCTGCTGCTTTCTCTATAGGCCCAATATCCATCCGTACCCATTTGCTTCTCTGGGCTGATTGGAACTCCTTGAGGACTGAGCTCTTGCTCTAGTTTCTGTAGAGGTGTTGTGTGCAGCTTAGGCTGCCTGTTGATCGTATGACTGATGCAGAAGTCAAGTACCAAAAGTCTGCTCTTTATACCAAGGCGTGTACTCTGCTTTCTTGTGCCTCACAGATTTTTCCCACTGAACTATATCGATTATATTGAAAATTGACAGTGATGAGTCATATCCAGCACTGGGAGAACTCGGAACTCGCAGAGCCTGCAGGACTAGAGTGGGAGGCTGTAGATGGGTCTTGCAGGCCAGGTCTGGCCCTTCTCTGTGTTTATCTCGCAGGTCTCCAACACCCAGAGTGGGAGGCCTCTCTTCCCAGTGGGCAGCTGATTTATTGGCTGGGGCGCTTCCGTGGTGATCACTTGCGAAGTGCAGGCTGATACTCGGGCCTGGCGGGAGCAAACGCCTCAGCCGCGGGCCGGAGTAGCCACGGCGGGCGGGAGGGACTGGCGCGGGTTTCGCTGCCTCACTGTGGGCATGCGGCCTGGCCCTAGTGGGTAGCAAGTTTCCCGTTGAGGCGACCTGCTCGCTGGGAAGACCCCGAGAAGGCTGTGTCGAGGGCTTGGCCGCCTGCGGGGCCGGGCGGGGCGGAGCCGAGCGGGCCGCGGCGGCGATCCAGGCCGCCTTTTGCAGCCGCCCGCCGCCGGGCTCGCCGCGCTCCAGCCTCCTCCCCCGGCGCCCTCTGCTCCCCGCTCCCCGCGCCCCGCGCGGCCCCGCCGCGGTCACACGCCAAGCAGCCCGCGGCCGCCTGGCCCTGCGCTTTGTGGAGCCCGGGGACGGGCGCGGCCTCCTTACCTGTAGCTGCGAGTCTCCCTCGGATCGGAGGTGGGAGCTGCTCGTGGAGCCGGGCAAAGTGAAAGTCTGCTTCGGGTCGGGCGGACCGGGAGGGCCGGGGGCTCGACCCCAGAGGCTCCCGGCTCCGGGACTACAGGCTCCTTGTGGGCTTCCGCGTTCAGGGGATGGGAAGAGGGCCGAATCCGCCCGAGACACTTCTGCGAAGGCATCTGCTTCCGCGGGTGAAAAGCAGCTATGTTGGTTTATTGCAACGCCGGCTGTTTGTTGTTTGCACCTTCCTGCAGCGTATGGATCCCGGAGGCCGCCTTAGCTCCGATTGCTTTTCCCGAAACGCCCGCCGCTGCCTGTGTCTGGTTCCCCGCAGGCCGGGGGCTGCCCTGCCCTGCCGGCAGGTCCCAGCTGTGCCGCTGAAAGCCTCCAGCCTGGCTAATATTCCCGAGCTCAGACTTTTCTGTGGTTGCTTTTCTGCTGATTGCAGATATCTTTGCTTTGCCGACATCCTGTTTTGGTTTTGGTTTTTACATCTCACTTGTTTCTTTTTTATCATAGAAACGCTTCGTTAAGGGCCTCCGACAGTACGGCAAGAACTTCTTCAGAATCAGAAAGGAGCTGCTTCCCAATAAGGAAACCGTGAGTACAATCGGACTTTATATAACTTGGTTTCTTCTTCTTCTTCTTCTTCTTCTTTTTGCTCTGCTCCTGCTGCTTCTTCGCATCTGGGCTTAGGAAATGGTTCCTTTAACCCCGCGCTGTGCCTGACCCAGGCTGGCCTCCGGATTCCTACTTTTCTTCAGCTGGTGATTTTAAGATAGCAGAGTGACATATTGTGCTTATCCTTCTGAAGAACGCGTTGTAACGGGAAGTTAGCTGGGGGAAGGGATCGCTAGAGAGTTAACATCTAATTTTAAATCCAGTGGCTGGAATGGGAAATGTCATTTTATCGCTAGTTTGGATTTGGTAATTGTCAAAAGTCATAGACCAAGCCAAAGGATAGAATTGAGAGGTTTATGAAATTCTTCTGGGATTTCCCCTCCGTTTATTTAAATTAATGTTGCTGTGCTCTAGAGAAAATTCTTTTAAATCTTTACTGCCCCAGCTTTAAATATTTGCAGTTTGTAGTGAAAAGGGTTTTTATTAGTTGGTTAATGGTAGCTTTAAAAAATTCCTTTCCTAGCAGGGCATTGGTGGCACACGCCTTTAATCCCAGCACTTGGGAGGCAGAGACAGGCGGATTTCTGAGTTCGAGGCCAGCCTGGTCTACAGAGTGAGTTCCAGGACAGCCAGGGCTATACAGAGAAACCCTGTCTCGAAAAACCAAAAAAAAAAAAAAAAAAAAAAGCCAAAAAAAAAAATTCCTTTGCTGTTTCCAAAGCTGAGGGTCAAATGCTGACCCTTGCTTTTGCTGAACTTGCTGTGGGAGCCACAAGCTCAGTTACCTGTGATCGCCTGCCTCCAGGAAGGTGGGGGTGGACCGCCCACCTCACCCTGCTGGCACCTTCAAGCCTGACCCAGTGACTGGAAGTACCTCGGACCTAGGAGGGGGAGGAGGGTTATGATTGATATTTAATCTGGCTTTTAGGAAAGAGAGGGATGAATGAAGACTGTCCATTACAAAAGTGACAGTAGGTTTTTATTAGTCTGCTATTTTGCTCTCTGTCGATGGTTACTGGTTTGTAATGGTCTTACTCATTATTAAAAGTGGACAGGTTTTTCTGGACTGTAGAATACGTTTAGAATCCTGATAACTGGGGAGAGAAGTTCTGAGATGCCGAGTAACCCGATTTCTCTGGTTAATGGTAACTAAGTTAAGATGGGGTCATCACTGTGCATCTCAGTGTGCTGAGATGGGCCACCGATAGATAACGCCCTTGAGAACCCAGACTGTGGATATGAAGATACATTGTGGAGACAGTCTGTTTCCTGCTCTTTCCAAGACAGGTTCTGAAGACACTTTGTAATGGAACTCAGAGCAGCAGTGATGGAGAAACTCTCCTTAAGTTTTCTGAGAATCTCACGTTTTCTAAGTTTGTTGCATACTTTAAAAATTTAAAGTGCCTTGACTCAAATGTAACAGTCTTCTTTGGGTTGAGTGGAAAAGTCAGTGAGATGTGTCCTGAAGTTGATAGCCCATTTAAAGATTTATGTATTTATTTTATGTATGTGAGTACACTGCAGGTGTCTTCAGACACCAGAAGAGGGCATCAGATCCCATTACAGATGGTTGTGAGCCACCATGTGGTTGCTGGGAATTGAACTCAGGACCTCTGGAAGAGCAGTCAGTGCTCTTAACCGCTGAGCCATCTCTCCAGCCCTTGATAGGCCATTCTTAACCTGTCAGCTCAGATCCTTTTTGTTACAGGTGCTGGGACTGAGCCCTTAGCAGTTATCTCAGCCCTGGGCTTTATCTGTCCCTTGTATCTGCTCAAAGTTGTAAAGCAGAAAAATCTGACAAAAGAAATCTTAACAATCATTTTATCTTGATGCTTTGAAAGAAAGGAAGGAAGGAAGCAAGGAAGAAAGAAAGAAAAGTAGTACAATTGAGGATTAAACCAAAACCATATACAGTGGTGGGAGTTGGGGATGCTGGGAATCAGTCCAGGGTCTTGTGCTTGCTCCGAAACATGAGACAGGTTGTTTTTTGTTTTGGTTTGGTTTTGGTTTTGGTTTTTCAAGATAGGGTTTCTCTGTGTAGCCCTGGCTGTCCTGGAACTCACTCTGTAGACCAGGCTGGCTTCGAACCCAGAAATCTGCCTGCCTCTGCCTCCCAAGTGCTGGGATTAAAGGAGTACGCCACCACTGCCCGGCATGAGACAGTTTTTTCAACAGAATAGCAGAAAGCAGACCTCACTGACCTTTAACCTAGTACAGTGTTATTTGCCTAGTTTCCTAACTAGAAAGTCAGTTTGTCCTAATCTCACCTGTTCTTGGGTGCCCACGTCATGGTCTGATTCAGTTAACCGATGCCTTTTTCTACTGTGGAGCAGCCCTGTCATTCCAGGGATGCTTCCCCTCCCCTGCCATGGCTGCGCCTTCTTCTCTAACACCATTCCCTCCCGGTTTCTAGCCATTCCATGTGGGCAGTCACTAGAGTAAAGGAGGCAGAGTGGTCCGAAGCCCTGGAGGACCTCTCACACTTCTGCTGAGCATCCTTAGGTCCCACCCCCTCTGACTGCGGGAGGAGTCTGGTAGCTGGGTGCATCTGTTAAGTGTTCTAATCAGCTGGGAGAGGGAGGCACTTGTCTTGTATTTTCCTTAGCTACCAACTTAGGCGTGCTAATCATTGCAGACCACGGAGAGAGGAGGCAAAGGTCACTCTTCACTTCTGTTGCAGGTAGCAGTGTTCTAGAACTTCCTTGATAAAAATCTTATGGTTATGAAACTTTTTATAGAAAATTCTTATCACCTAGATACTTTGCCACATTTTCTTCTGTTGGATTATCGGCTTCTTTCTTTGGTACTCCCGCAAGACTTGAGACATCGGAAGGGCATGGCTGGGCTCTGGAGGGTCAGCAGACCTGTGTTGTATTGCTGGCCTGGCCAGTAACTGTAGAACCTGATCTCTCTGAAGGTTTTGTCTGGTTTAGCCTGATGCTGTGGGAAGTTCATATCACATTTTTACAGGTTACTGGGAAGTTACTGTTTCTGACATGGTGTTTCTTTGCATGAGACAGGTGCTCTCAGCCTTAAAAAAAAAAAAAGTGGGCTGTTGGGGCCTGAGAGACCCCGGAGAGCTGGCTCATAGCTTAAGAGCACTGCTGCTCTTGCAGAGGACCAGAATTCGCTTGACAGCACCCACATCAGGCAGCTCAACCCCTTGTTCCTTTAGCTCAGGAGATCTAGCGCTCTCTTTAGACCTCTCAGCACACATGTGGCATACAGACGTGTAAATAAAATAAATAAAGTGAGATTTTGTACATTTATTGTATGTATATGGGTGTTTTGCCTCAAGAGGTCAAAAGAGGGTGTCTGTGAATCTTCTAGAACTAGAGTTACAGTTGCAGATGGTTGTGAGCTGCCATGTGGTTGCTGGAAATTGAACCTGGGTCCTCAGGAAAAGCAGTCAGTGTTCTTAATTGGTGAGCCATCTCTCTAGCCTCAAAATAAATATTTTTCAAGATTACTTTATGTGTATGAGTGTTTTGCATGTATGTGTATGTCTGTGCCCCACAGTCAGAAGAGGGCATTTGATCACCTAGAACTAGAATTACAGAGAGTTCCAGACCACCATGTAGGAACCAAACTGTGTTCTCTGCAGAAGCAGAAAGTGCTCTTAATCTCTAAGCCACTTCTTGAGCCCCAAAATGTTTTACACACACACACACACACACATATAGAGGGAGGGAAGGTTTTTTGTCTGGTTGGTTTTGGTTTTATTGTGGTGTGTGGGAAGGAATGTTTTGTTTGAGACACATTTCTCTCTGTAACTGGCTGTCCTGGAACTCACTCTATAGACCAGACTGGCCTCAAACTAACCGAAATCCTCCTGCCTCTGCCTCCTGAATGCTGGGATTAAATATATGTGCCACCATTGCCTAGCTGATAAAGATATTTAAAAAAAAAATCTTTAAAGAAAAAAAAACAAAAAGGGTAGAATACTACTATTAACTATTGCTACCCTGGACTCCTGTTGTGTCTGCCACTCATGCTGTGGGCTTCAGGCAGGTAATTGGATACTTTTGCTCTTTGATTCCTGTGAAAACTCTAAGCTCTTAGACCATGCGTGAAAATTTAAATGAGGTGATATCTATATAGAGTATATGAAAATGAGTCCTCTTCCCAGTCTGTTACCTTCTGTTGAAAACAAGTCTTTGTGTGCACACGTGTGCTTGCTAGGCACCTCGCTCGACATGCTAGAAAAGTGTTTTACTGCTGAGCTCTGCACTGCTGGCGCCACACCATGCGCACAGTGGTTCTGTTCTGGAATTGATTTCCTCAGTCACCTGTCCTTTCTCTTGAGTTACTCAGGGAAGGTGGAAGAGAATGCCTACAAGAGTACCTGGGTAGGAGCAGATCTCCTTACCTTTGGAGGATCCTGTAGGAATCCCATTCCTCCCGTTCACTGCAGGCCTTTATGTCTGAAGGAAGTGCCTGTGGAATGGACATCAGCTTTCCCTACACTGGGTTTCTGGCGTTTGTTATACAGGCGCTAGGTCTGGCTTTCCTCCGAAGGCTGCTGCCCACTGACGTGGGAACAGTGGCTGTGAATGAGGAAACCCAACTGTTTATAGAGGGTTAGTTGAATGGGTATTATGTGTTAACCTCATGGCACCCAAGAGAATAACAAGTCAGATCCTTTTAGAATTACAGCTGTGCAGATTCTCAGTTCTTCCTTCCTCTTTCCCCATTTGCCTTTCTTTAACATATGTATAAAATATATGATTAGTAGATAAAATACTAGGAATGAGTGGTGTCTCAGAATGACTGAGGCTGCCCACTGCAGATCTCTCAACTGTTTACACTGGGGTCTGGGTGTTAGTGCATCTGTGTAAACACTGCCAAGTGTCCTGCACTTCCAAGAAGACAGGGCTAGCCCCTCTGCCCCACCCCATCTGGGTCTCCCTCCCAGATGTTGTGGAATTTGCTGTCCTCCAGGCCAGGTCTCTGACTCTAAGTGGTGTCGGTCTGCTACTGGTTAGATGAGTTACATGGCCCCTGGCCTTGGATGTTAAAAATAAACAGGCCTAATAAACTCAGACCCTGACCACCCACAGGGAACCATACTATAATACAGATCCCAAAGTAGCGTGTTTTTCACATACATTGACATTTCTTATAAATTAATTAATTATTAATAAATTATTATTCTCAGGATGACTATACTCAAAATTTAAGGACAGTCTCTCTTCGCCTTGCACACATGGCTGCTTTATTTGGATAGAAGAGTGGCTCCTGGGAGATTGTCCTCTGAAGACTCTGTGTACAGCTCTGCCTGCTGCTACAGCCAGCAGTGGAGTGTGGGCAGGAGCTCAGATGCAGCACAGAGTAGCAAGAAGACAGTTTGATTTGGCCCAGCTCTAGAGGAGAGAGGCAGCCTGTGGAGAGGGAAGGCATGGAAGCACTTGTCGTGGATGTCTTGGATGCCCGTCTCAGTTTTAGTTTTTAACAACTACCTCAGTAGAAATTAAACTCTTGCTATTTGTAAGTACGGGCGTAGTGTTCAGATATTATCAGATCGCATTCTCCTTCTGGTCTCTCAGTGAGAAACCTTCCATATCATGGGTGAAGAAGGCAAAGAGGAGACTGTTGTAAAGCAAGACCATGAGGGATGAGCTTGTGTACAGAAGATTGTGTTTCACTGCAGGGGATTGGGCTTTGGGTTGCCCAGAGAAGGGGCTTCTAGTTTTCATTAACTTTGTGTGATGGGATGGGAAGTTTTGGAGATTTAAATTTTAATATTGTTAGATAGCAGGAAAATCTGGGGGCAGATTCTACAGATGATATGCAGAATAACTCTGTGTGAATTATGTCTTTTAGGCAGAATGACCTGTATCAGCATGTTTTCCTAGCTGGAAGATTGAGTCATCAAAGTTCTGTTAACATTAAGAGATTAAGAATTACTCCAGTGTTCAACAGGAAGTTTTATTTAATTTCAGATTGTAACCTTTGGTAAACAATGCTTAGTCTTACATAAGAAGGCATGGGCTTCCAGGCTGGGTCGATACTCTGAGAACAGGCAGCTGTGGGACGGCTATGGAACAACATGGAAACGCTCTCTGCTTTTCACCTTGTCCCCCCAGTGCAGGCTAGTCTTAACTGCTCACAGCAGAGTGGACAGCGTAGGCTCTCAGGTCCCTTTGCCCCTGCCTGTTGAGCCAAGATGGCCATTTTGTTGTTAAAATGGAGGTTTAAGATACTGGTGAGATGGCTCAGAGGTTAAGAGCACTGATTGCGCTTTCAGAGTTCATAGAGTTTGATTCCCAACACTCACATGGTGGCCTATAGCCATCTGTAATGAGATCCGGTGCCCTCTTCTGGCCTGTAAGCATACAAACAGGCAAAGTTCTATATACAAAATAAATGAATGAATGAATGAATGAATGAATGAATGAATGAATGAATGAATGAATGGTGGTTTAGGTAAAATTGAGGTTGCTCAGTAAAGTTTGGGAACTACTTACAGCCTCAGAATCCTAACCCTCCTTCTTTTCTAACATTTATTTATTGGCTGTATGTGAATGTTTTGTCTGCATGCATATCTGTGCACTATGTGTAGGCAGTGCTGGTGGAGGTCAGAAGAGGGAGGCAGAGCCTCTGGGACTGGACTTACGTGCAGTTGTGAGCCATCTTGCAGGTGCTGGAAATTAAACCTGAGTCTTCCAGAAGAGCAGCCAGTGCTTAGAATTACTGGACTTCCGCCCCCCACCCCCTTTGTTGTTGTTGTTGTTGTTGTTGTTGTTTTGAGATAAGGTTTCCTATGTAATCCTGGCTCCTGGAACTTTGTAGACAAGGCTCGAATTTGAATGTGAGTAACAGATGGTTGGAAGCAGCCTTTTGTGTCTGGGGATTGAATCCTGGGTTCTCTAGAAGAGCAGCCAGTGCTTTTAACCACAGGGCCATCTCTTTGGCCCAATCATAGAATTTCTTTCTTTCTTAAGATTGATGATTGATTGATTGATTGATTGATTGATTGATATGAATGCACTGTCGCTGTCTGCAGACACACCAGAAGAGGGCATCGGATCCCATTACAGATGGTTGTGACCCACCATGTGGTTGCTGGGAATTGAACTCAGGACCTCTGGAAGAGCAGTCAGTGCTCTTAACTGCTGAGCCATCTCTCCAGCCCCATAGAGTTTCTTAATATAAAGCTTTTTTCCCCTCCAACTGTCACTCCATTTCTTTTCCTAGAAATACAGTTGTGGGTCTGGAAACATGGCTGGTGGTCAAAACTGCTTGATGCTCTTCCAGCGGACTTAATTTCAGTTGCTAGCACCCATGTGGGGCAGCTCACAACCACCTATAACTCTGGCTCAAGGGTCTGACTTCTTATGGTCTCTGAAGGCACTCTCAAACTCACAAGTAAAATTTAATATGAAAAGAGAAACACAGTTGTAACAGTTTATTTTATATTTTAAAAATCTTATTCACTAGGCAGTGGTGGTATATGCCTTTAATCCTAGCACTTAGGAGACAGATGTCTGTCTCGAAGACTAAAACCAAACAAAAACCTTCAAATGTTGTTGCTGTCTTGACTGGCACAGCCTGGGAAGAAATGACTAGATTTGAGGGATTAGTCAGCAGACAAAGTGCAGAGCCTTTAAGACCTGACCACTGTTCTCTGCACAGCTTATCTCTGGGTGCTTGCTGTCTGAAGTCTCCCAGCCTGTGCTCTGCATCTCAGCAGCCAGTGTGCTGTGGTGCCGCCTCGCCGTGGCAGCTCCCATGCTGAGGGCCTTCTCCCTCAATGTAGCCAAAGCCTGGGGCTCTCCCTCAATGTA
Organism: Grammomys surdaster; assembly: GCF_004785775.1. NCBI lineage: Eukaryota > Metazoa > Chordata > Mammalia > Rodentia > Muridae > Grammomys > Grammomys surdaster. Next base: position 5,053,577 of record NW_021620991.1, on the reverse strand, counting down.
GCCAGGCCTGGCACTGTCTCTTACTTGAATATTTTGTTTTTGTCTGGTTAAGTCAGGGTTTTTATAGCACAGGCTGGCCTTGAACTAGAGATTGTCTTGCTTCTGGAGTCCTGGGTTGCAGGTGTAGGGCACCATGCCAACAGGCAGTGTTTTAACTAAAGTAATCTAAGAGGGTGTGACTGTTTCCCTTCTGTGAATGCAGCAGGTGTGGGATTTTCATGGAGGAAACCTGGTGCCAGTATTAGAAGGAAAAGGTAGTTTTTAAGGCTGAGGTCTTGGCCCTTTGCTGTTTATAGTGTATATCCTACGCTTGTTCATGTACGTATCCTACGTTTGCAAACTGACAACTGACACCAGAGTGCTTTATCTTTATGCAGTGCATTGTTTGTAGAAACTGTGTTCATAATGGGCTTAAATAAAAGATTGATGATTGATTGATTGATTTAATTTATAGAGTACACTGTCGCTGTGATCAGACACACCAGAAGACGGCATCAGATCCCATCACAGGTGGTTGTGAGCCACCATGTGGGTGCTGGGAATTGAACTCGGGACCTCTGGAAGAGCATAGTCATCTCTCCAGCCCCTGTAATGGACTTTTAAAAATGGGGGGGGGGGGAGCTGGAGAGACGGCTCAGCGGTTAAGAGCACTGACTGCTCTTCTAGAAGTCCTGAGTTCAATTCCCAGCAACCACATGGTGGCTCACAACCATCTGTAATAGGATCCGATGCCCTCTTCTGTGTCTGATGACTGAAAAAGTATACTCATATACATAAAATAGATAATTCTTTTTTTTAAAAAGTGTGCGTGTGTGTGTATGAATGCATACATGTGTGTGAGCTCTGGATATCAAGCTCAGATGTCCAGCCTTGGCAGTAAGTGGATCTTTATCCCCAAAGCCATCTTGTTGGCCTTGCTTTGGACTTTACAGCACTGCCTGTAGTATCATCATCGTTCCCTTTTGACACTTCTTAAGGTTTCCCTTGACCATGCTTACCTGCATGACTTATGTGAAGAGATTTAGGATTTTTGGGCTCTACCGTTTTATTGGGTAAAAAAAGACAGAAGGTATTAGTATGTCTTTAGAATTATAAAAGACAAATTTTAATAGCTGTAATGATTGTCAGTCAATATATCTGTCCATTTAGAGCTTATGTTTTTGTATCATAGAATCGTATCCTTACCTGTGGATCTGTTCTGACTTGAAAACCTAGCTTACAGAGAAGAGTAGCTCAGTTGGAAGGCTGCCTGCATAACACACATGAGGCCCAAACCCCATCTAACTGGACATGATGTTGTTTAGCTAATCTCAGCATTTTTGAGGGCAAAGCCATACTGGGAGACAGATGAGACATCCTGCCCTTTTTAAGATATATTTTTCTGTGCATTGGTGTTTGCGTGTATGTATGTCTGTGTGAAGGTGTCGGATCACCTGGAACTAGAGTTAAAGACAATTGTCCACTGCCGTGCGGGTACTGGAAATTGAACCCGGTTCCTCTGGAAGAGCAACCAGTGCTCTTAACCCTTGAGGAATCTCTCCACTGTCACCACCCCTCCCCTTTCTTTTAAGGAAAAGAAAACTTAGCTTGATGCTGTTTGAAAAATACATTTTGTCTGTATGGGTTTTTTTTTTTTTTTAAGTATAAAGTATATTTTAATTTTTTTTTTTTTTGTAGGACTGGAGAAATGGCTCAGTGGTTAAGAGCACTGTCTGGCCTTCCAGAGGTCCTGAGTTCAATTCCCAGCAACCACATGGTGGCTCACAACCATCTGTAATGGGATCTGATGCCCCCTTCTGGTGTGTCTGAAGACAGTGACAGTGTACTCACATACATAAAATAAATAGATAAATCTTAAACACCACCCCCAAAATAGGATCAATCTATTAAAATTTTTTTATAAAGTATATTTGAAATAATAATCCTTCACAACCAGCTTCCCTGGCTCAGCAGAATTGTATTCTTTAATTTTATTTTTATTTTAAATGAAAAAATTTAGATAAATGTCATAGTCTTAAGACTTATTCCTCTTGAGGATTTCCATTGTGTAGACACAGAAGTATTTGTATACACTGCATGTAGAGAGAGTGAGGAATCCTGGTCAGTAGCATTGTGCAAGTGCATGTTTAGCTGCTGTTTTTAAGACTTGCAAACCTAGATACCCAACACCTTCCACATTGTAGATTGGACAAAGAACCTTTAACTTATGTCCCACAGAGTAAGACTAGTACCTGGGCTCACTGTACCACAGAGGGCCTTCCTATTTTAGTGTTTGCACAGAGGCTCTGTGTTCTAAATTATAGGATTGAAAACCATGGTTTATTTTTCTCAGTGAGTTTATTGTGCCAATCAAGAATAAAATATTGACTTTAGCTGTAGAATTAGCCAGTAGCTTATTCCTGCTTGCCTTTCAAATATGTGACAACGTGCACTCACACACTCCTGCAGGCTGTGCCCATGGAGGTGTATGGAGTTCTAAGCTTCCTGGCTGTTGTTGGGTTTCTTCTCTTCTGTTAGTGAGTCACCATCACATGCTATTTTATTATCTTGCAAACAAGTCTCTGGAATTTTTTATCCTCTGTTTTTGCAGTGTGAATGGAAAACCACTGAGGTTCTGAGCAATATTTAACTGAAGACTTTCTTCAGGGACACTTTAGTTATGTAGTTTTGGCTTTTGCTGTTTTCTCTTTGTTCCTATATGTGTAAGGTTTGGATTGGGGGTGGGTACGTTAAGAATGGTGACTTTTGCCTCTTTGATTATTTGAGAGGCCTCAAACAGGCATATATCCATTTGCCTTGGTATGTTGTTGATGGTTCCCAATTTCAGGACTTGGTTCTGTTTGGGAAACATGCTAATGAGGTGCTTTGAGCAGATCAGTTTTCTGGCCTTAAGTTAACAGGAGGATATATCTATCTGCCAGAGAGCTAAAGACGACCCAGGCTCAGGGACACTGCACAGCTCCTGGCCACCTCCTGTGCTCCTTCTCTTAGTTTTGAACTTGCTGGGACTAACCTAAGAAGCGGGAGGGAGGTCCTTGCTTCAAATAGCAGGATTTCCTTGCCCATGTCTTCACTTGCATGTGATTCACGAGAAAGACAAGAGACCTCTTTCTGATTAGTGGGAAACTATTTTAGGGCAGGATGACAAGGAGAGAGTCCCCTGGTCCTCCCTGACAGCCTACCCCTGGTCAGCAAGAGCTTCTTAACTTGTTTGTGGGCCCCCAACACAATGTTCTTCTGACTTTTTGTTTTGTTCACCTGCTTTCTTCCACACTCTATTCCAGCACATGTAACCTTTAAACCAAAAGTGTATTGCTTATAACAGAAGCGAACCTCTCCTCTGCTTTTATTTTGAAAAGTCCTCCCTGTTGTTATGTGGAGGGTATTCGTGCTGAAAGCCTGTTCCAAGTAGGCATTTGTGCATCCCAGAGGAACTTTTGATTTATTTCCTTAACTCTGCCCTCCTTTCTCTGTGGTTCAGAAACCTTTAATGATCTGTGAAGCTTGGAGACTTCAGTGCAGAACAGTAGTGGTTTTAAGGAACCCTCCCACCATATAAAAGGCCTGCCAGGTTCCACATACTAGGTTTTGACTCCCTGAAAAGCTAGCCTCTCACAGATTTTTGGTTGTGTGGCACAGCATCCTGGGTTGGGGCCTTGATATAGCTTTTGTGAAACATTTTTTTCCTCCTTTCCTCCCTCCCTTTGAAAAATTGTAATGAAAATTCCGGGCTCGTGGCCAGCCTCTGGGATGCGATACAGTAGAAATGTCTCTGGTGCCCTTTGTTACTGCTCGGCTTAGATTAAGTTTGTTTCCAGTAAGTTTAACCCTGCTCCCCTTGCCCCGCCCGCTCCTCACATCTGAGGAGTCTGCCTGAGCCAAGGTTAAGCATGGTGTTGTGCAAGCTGCTGAGGCCGCGTGGACTCCTTGTGCCTGGCAGAGAAAGCAAGGCGAAGCATGTCTCCACAACGTGATGTTTTCCTCCTTGGGCTGCCTTGTGTTTGAGTGCAGGAGGTGCCGAGCTGTGTGGAAGCTGTGTAGGTTTCCTCTGCTGCTTTCCCTCAGGTGTTTCAGGAAACCACTGTACAACATGCTCTTTCTGTTTCTTTTTAAAATTGTGACACACTCTGACTGTGTGGCCTGAGCTGGCCTCTAACTTCATTTTCCTGCTTCTAGAGTGCTCGGGTTATTGGTATAGGCCTCCATGTGAGGCTGTACCGCTTGTCTTGAGATTCTGTTAAGTTTAAAATCATGCTGCCCAACCTCTAGGACTCTGCCTGGTCCAGGGAGGAGTCTCCCAGAGCAGCAGTGAGCAACAGTGGTGCGCCTTTGATCTCCTGCGGCTCTCCATTTCAAAAGAAAGAGGTGGCTGACGCTGTAGAATGTTTTCTTTAAATATTGCTTTGACCTCATATTTATAGCTCTTTTCATCCTAGCAACAGAGAACCCTTCAGACAGCATTTTCCTAGTCCTCCCAACACACTGGAGGGTGAGGCTAAGATCTAACATACGAGATGTGAACATAGTGGACACCCTGCAGCCCCAGTGCTGAGTGCTTGCTTGGTTTTCAGGCAGTGCGTAGTTTTCATAAAAAGAAAGTGAGATTTTACTCCTAAAATTCCTGACTCTTGGTAGGATTCTTTGGCCAGCACAGGGATGAAGTCTCCTGTAAATCTGTGCAGTCCCTTTGTGTCCAAGTCATCTGGAGACACTGGCCTATAAGCTAGCAGAGGGCACTGAAATAAAAACTTGTTTGATCCGTGTTATAGAGTCTCAGTCTCTTGGGAGAATGGTCTTTTGGAAGAACCCCACTCCTTCCAGATTCGTCTGTCAGAACGGAGTCATATGAAGACAAAATTCTGTAGTGACCAGCACTGCTCCGTGGTCCTCGAGTCCACGGAAGATCCAAACCACCAAACAGAAATTGGCCACAGGAGGAGTTTGTGCCAAATAGGGTTTCCTCAGGTTCCCAGGGTGACTGACCCCGCACCCCACACACTGCAGTGCTGGTTGATTGCCCCTGCATGCACTAGCTTCCTGCTCTGACCAGAGCTTGTTTGGATGATAGAGATTTCGAGGTGTGGGTTTGGGATTTTGTTGTTTTAGTTTGGTTGTTTTCCAAGGCAGGGTTTCTCTGTATAGTCTGACTGTCCTGGAACTCACTCAGAGATGTGCCTGCCTCTGCCTCTTGAGTGCTGAGATTAAAGACTGGGCTTTTGTTTTTAAATCTGTGGTTCTGATGGGGCTTTGGAAGATATGTGGAGTACTACTTCTCACCACTTCTCCAGAAATCCTGTGATTTCTGATTCTTGCCTGGGATGAAAATTTCTTCTACACTATGTAGGCAGGACCTCAGTTTGAGTAAGTAGAGTGGAAATGTCAGCTGCTCTAGCTTGCAACAGTTTCTTGTTTCTCACACATGCACAAACATTTGTGGATGTAATAGAATGATTTAAAATGTCTGGCTAAGCCCTGTGCAGCTTCCTTCTGCTTGCTTGGGGTTATGGACGTGTAGGGAAAGGCTTTTCACTCAAACCTTTCCTGAGTACTTTTCTCCATATTCACTCATTCAGTCAGTCATTGTCATTCTTTGTGTGTGAGCATGCAAGTGTGTGAGCATGCAAGTGTGTGAGCTTGCATGTGCATGCTCATGCCAGAGTGTGCATGTGGAAGTCAGAAAATACCTTCATATTGCTGAGCCATCTCAATGGCCCTTTTTTTTAAAAATTAATTCGTGTGTGTGTGTGAGAGAGAGAGAGAGAGAGAGAGAGAGAGAGAGAGAGAGAGAGAGAGCGCGCATGTCTGTCTGCCTGCCTTGACTGAGTGTATGCACATGGGATACCTGAACCTGTGCCAGCACTTGCACATGTAGAAGCCAGCAGGGAGGGTTCAGTGTGCTCTGTCCCTCTTCTGTTCTTTTGAGGCAGGGTCTCTCCTTGAACGTGAAGCTCTCATTGTCTCAGGTATTCTGGAAGTCAGAAAACCCCAGTTACAATATCCGTGTCTCCACTCTCCTCAGAGTTAGGGTTGCATGTGTTCATTAGGCGCCCACCTTGGTTGCTAGGATCTGAACCTCAGTCCTCCTGGCTGTGCAGCAGTGCTTTGACCACTGTGGTGCCTGTGGAGGAGAGTGTGTAGGATGAGACATGGTATTTGGGAGCATTTTATTGTTGTTTATTTGTGGGGTTATTTGCTTGACACGGGGTTTCTCTGTGTAGCCAGCTGTCTTGGAACTAGCTCTGTAGACCAGGCTGGTCTGGAACGCAGAGATACCTTCCTACCTCTGCTTCTTGAGTGCTGGGATCAAAGGTGTGTGCTGCCACCACCTGGCTGTCATAGAAGCAACTTTAAGGCAGGAGGGGTTTATTTTGATTCCCAGCTCAAAGATACAGAATTTCATGGCAGTGAAGTTATAATGGGGGATCATGAGACAGATATTGTCAGGTGGAGAGATGAATTCTCTCAGTCCAAGACATGGTGCACTTACAGGAAAGTGGGTCTTCCACCTTGATTAATTTAATCTAGGTAATCCCTCACAGGTATGCCCAGAGACTTCATTCCTAGGTGATTGTCAGTCTGTTAACTGACAGCAAGTATAAACCACCACAGTCTTGACCTACCTCCACTTCCACAGTCCTGGTGTTACAGACATTCGCCCTAACCCTATCCCTAAGTTCAAATGCAGTTTGCTGCATATCACACGCTATACAGTGAGCTTCTCATTCTTTTCTTTTTTTTTTTTTTTTTTTTTTTTGTTTTCCAAGACAGGGTTTCTCTGTATAGCCCTAGCTGTCCTGGAACTCACTCTGTAGACCAGGCTGGCCTTGAACTCAGAAATCCGCTTGCCTCTGCCTCCCAAGTGCTGAGATTAAAGCCAGGTTAGCCACCACTGCCTGGCGAGCTTCTCAGTCTTAGTGATGACTTGTGGTGTACAGTAACTGCCCAAAACACTAATGTCATAGTGATGGATAAAGCTGTTAGTTTAAGATGAGGAGCAAAATAAGGATGCTCAATCTCATTGCACCTCAATTTCTACATAATTAGGCCAAAAAAGAAATATAATTAGGTGAAAAGTGTGTGTGTGTGTGAGAGAGAGAGAGACAGAGAGAGAGACAGAGAGACAGAGAATGGAAAGAAAGACAAACTTGAGATTTGTGATCTTTTTAACTATATAGAAAACCCAGAGAGTATAAATGGAACTATGGAGACATGGAGAAATTACTGTGGTTAAAATAGTGAAAATAAGTGATGTTTGGTGGCCCCTCGAGAGCCAAGTAAAACATAACCAAAATTTAAAATGTTGTCTAAGGTGGCAGTGGGAAGTATAAGATCCTTGCAGTGGGTATGATAAGTGGTATATGAGGCCTTTGCTTAAAAACAACAAAAAGCTAGTAAACAAAGGCATTGCTAAGAATGAGGAAGCCAGGGAAAATACAGTCTCAGCACTCAGGAGACCACGGCAGGGATGGAGGCGGGTGTGGGCTTCGTGATCATGAGATGCTATTTAAAAACAGCAACTACCAAACCTGGATGAATAGGTGACGTGGTGGTTGTGAGTGCTTCTAGGTAAATTCAACATGACTTCCATTTAAAAATGTTTTCATTAAACAAAATTGGCTTCACACTTCTAATGCAGTTTACACTGCCCCATTTCCACCTCCTGAGTGCAGGGACTGTAGGCATAAACCACAGTGAACAGGAAACCCTTTTATTGTTTTGTGGGCCCAGGGAGCAAACTCAGGGCTGTGTGCTCACTGCCATTTAAAGCTTGGACATTCTGAGTGTTTGTTCCCTCTGTGATGTGCTGAGCACAGCAGCTGACCAGGAGGCTGCACTGTGATAGGTTTTTGCAGACTTGTTGAACATAGAGAGCTCAAAGTTGAATTTTCAAGGCTCAGATTTTCTATTCACTATTTAAACCCATGAAATATGGGGCCCACGAGGTTGGTGTGTGTGTCTCTCTCTCTCTCTCTCTCTCTCTCTCTCTCTCTCTCTCTCTCTCT
>NW_021620991.1:5043050-5045564 GCF_004785775.1 Grammomys surdaster | reverse complement strand
TCTCTCTCTCTCTCTCTCTCTCTCTCTCTCTCTCTCTCTCTCTCTCTTCTCTCTCTCTCTCTCAATAAGTTGAACTGAAAATCAGATTATATAGGCACTAGGTGAAGGTTAATGGTAGTGAACATGCCCACATAACCAAGGCTCTCACAAAGTCAGTTCATTTTCAAGTTGAGACTTCTAGGAGATGCTAGTTACGGTCCTGTATGCACCAGGCAATGCTTCGAGCATCTGACCTGGATATAACTCAATACAGCCATGTTGCAAACTTTTTCTACCTTCTCCCTCAGCCTCAAGCACCAGATTAGAAGATGCCACACAGCTGAGCTCCTTTCATGCTTCCTAGTAATGCAAACACGGCCAGGGAGGACATTCTTTACTGTTTGATATTATTAAGCTTGGCTTCTTCGTGCAGAGGAATAGATAGACGAAGGGAAGTCTGAACCCTTAGTGTTCAGAGCCGTCCAGCCACAGCGAGTCTTTGGATTGTTGGTGATTTTCTGTTTGTATTTTATTTACATGTGTTTGTTTACTCAGCAGTCACTAGACATTCAAGTTCCTCTGTGAAAGACATTTTGTTTGGAAGCAGGTGGGGTACAAAAAGTGTGATTTAAAAACAAACAAGAACTGTGTTTCCTTTACCCTTAAATGAAAGCAGACAAAACGGATGAAGGGTATGAAGTATGATAACTGCCTTGTAGGGATGGCAAGACACTTGGACCATATTTCTGCTGGGTTGTGGCTTGCACCCCAAGTTCACATTTTATTTGTTTTGCCTTTGTTGTCATCCCCTAAAGCTGTCAGGTGACTCAGTTAAACTTAGCTCCACTTTTGAGTTGTTCTCTCCACTCAAGCACTGGGTAGTCCAAGTACCTGTCGGGAGCCTCCAGCAGCCTCTTCCCTTCCTGCAGTCTGCGGTGAGCAGGAGTGCGTGCAGTCTGTCTTCGCCTGCTGTTGTGCCAGGACTGTTGCAGTGAGGGCTACTGAGGTGTAGACGATCACATGATCTTGCACTCTTGCAGCTGGCAAACTTCATATTTTGAGAATCTGAAAAATAAAACTTAATACTCAGTTGTACACTTTAAAATAGATTTAACTTATCTTTTATATGCTTATTTATTCATGTATTTTATGTATATGAGTGCTCTGTCTTCATGCACACCAGAAGACGGCATCAGATCCCATTACAGATGGTTGTGAGCCACCATGTGGTTGCTGGGAATTGAACTCAGGACCTCTGGAAGAGCAATCTGGAAGATGACTCTTAACCACCAAGCCATCTCCAACCCCGGTTTAGATCATTTGTAACCCTTTGTGTGCTTGCACATGTGCACACATGTGTAGGCACCCAGACAAAAGATGATGTCTAATAGAAGGCACAGGGTCCCTCAGTCTGGAGTTAAGAGGAGGCTGTGAGACACCTGACCTGGGAGCTGGGAACCGAACTCTGGTTCTCTGCAAAACTGTTATATACTCTTAGCCACTAAGCCATCTCTCCAGCTGCCAAATCACTCACTTTTAAAACTGTACAGTGTTGCTCAGCTTTCTTCCCTTCCTCTTTCTCTTCCTTTTATTTTATTTTGGCCTCAGCCACATAAGTGCTGGGACTAGCAGGCATGGCTTGTTTGGCTCACTCATTCATTTATATATTTTGTATAGGAGCCTCGGTTGGGCTGAAACTCACAGAAACCAACCTGCTCGGCTCACTTACAACAGAATGATCTGTTAAACTCCCCAGATAAAGGGTTAAATTGCAGTGTATCTGAGGTGGATTTGTGTGACTTCACATGGGATTTAGTTACAACAGTTTGCACTTGAATTAGAAGTAGATATTAGGGTTATAGGATGTCAGGAAATGCAGCTTCCCACACTCTTCAGACCTCAGAGAGGGATGGAGCCACAAGGCAGAGCTTGTCCAGGCTCCACGTGAAGAGAGGGCACTCACCTTGTCAAAATGGCTGTAACCTGAGCTTCCCGTGCTGCTGTCTTCTTCCTGCATGTTCTCAGTATTCTTCATGCACAGTCAGGGTCTGGGGTAGGCTGCTGCTCATAGGGGGTGGAAGAACAGACCTTGGGTTCCTATTATTACCTGTATAAAGTGCTTCCTCAAAAGGCTCATGTATTGGAGTCTGTTCCCAGCTGTTGAAGAACTCATCCATGGAGAACCTCAACTCAGACACTTCCAGATGACTCCAGAGTATTCTCCTGGATAAGAGCTGGTTAGACATAACTGAGCAATTAGAACTGTGTCCTAACTGGAGTAATGGCTCACAGGTTGGGGCTGCTCTGGAGATTGTCGTTCATCTATGGACTTCATTCTCTCGTTCTTTTCATTCTCTGGCTGCTTTGGAGTGAGCGGCTCTGTGCTGTCCTCCCCATCATGACTGACCACAGACCCACACCTTGGAAATGAGGTGGGGTACATTTGTTTTTCTTTCCAAATTGTTTCAAGTATTTTGTCACTGCAGTAAAAAGCTTGTGTGCGCTCTCGCTCTCTCTCTCTCTCTCTCTCTCTCT
>NW_021620991.1:5005166-5042950 GCF_004785775.1 Grammomys surdaster | reverse complement strand
CTCTCTCTCTCTCTCTCTCTTTCTCTCTCTCTCTCTCTCTCTCATTATCTTTCTTTTCTCAAGATACTTTTAACTTCAGTTTCTAAAACATTCATGCCTCTTTTTTTTTCCTCTGCTCATCCTACCACAGTTAGCACAGAAAGACTTCTTTCATCTCACTGAGAATTTCACTCTGTAGTAGCAAACACACTACTCAATCCATTCAGACACTGGAGACAGCACCTGAGGCTGCAGGTTGAGCTCTCTGTGTGTGTGCCAGCTCTACCCCCTTCAGATTCAATAATCTGGATACAAATTGGGTCTGACTAATTTTCTAGGATGGCTGACAAACACTTCTCCACATTTGTTTGTTACGTTTAACAAGATACTTTACAGGATCCAAGCAGCAGGTGAATGGTATGGAGGAACCATCTAGAGGGGTTCTAAGGACATGAGCTTCTGTCTCCAAAAAGTTGATGTATACCACCCTCTCAGGTGTATGCCGACCACCTATGGAGAGCTCCATAGATGAGTTCTTCTCTTTCCATTTGTATTTTGTGTGGATGTGTGTTTTCCCTGCATGCTTGTCTGTGCACTGCAAGTGGAGACCAGAAGACAACATGGATCTCCTAAGCTACCCTGTCAGTCCTGGGACCCAAACCCAGGTCCTCTGGAGGGCAGCCAGTGCTCTTAACTGGTAAGCCATCTCTCCAGCCCTTAGTTCTTTTGTCTAATAAACATCTTCATTGAGCTTCCCAGAAGCTCTCTGAACCTCTGTCTCTTGGGGATACTGGGGTAATTTTTTTAGATAGGTGTTTACTGGGGTTTAATAGAGGGAGATTATACATCACTGGTCACTGGTGATCAAGCCTTTCTCTCTGAAGTTTGGAGAAGGGTCTAAAACCTCAGTCCTTTAACTCCACTTTGTAATCCTACCTTGGTTTTTCTAGCAGCCTGCCGCATCCTGTCACTCCTAGGCTTTGGGAATCATTAGCATAGGAAAGAATGCACCCCTCTGAGGCTCCTTCTGTGTCAGGAAATGAGGGCAATGACCAATGTGTCTGGGAACCCGAAATCATTTAACTTTTCTCTGACTCCTGGAGCACCTGCCTCTTTATGCAGTGGAGCTGAGAGTTACTGTTACATCATGTGAGTTTGCCTGCTGTTAACAATGGAAATACCACTTTGCCTATGCCTGCTTTTGTTGCCTGAAAGAGGGCTGAGTTTTATTTTCTGAGTGGAGTAAATTAAGACATACAGTTTAAGGAGTTTCTGTCCAGCTGTGTGCCGACAAGAGGAAGATGGAAGGTGGTTAAGGTGTTCCAGAGCCTGAGGTCTGTCCAGAAGTTGGTGGAAGGAAGAGTGTTTATCCCAGTTTTGAGCTCAGGGAGTGAGTGCGGAGGGCTTCTGTGAGACTCTCTAGTGTTAAGTGAGGCCTTAGGTGGGAAATCTCCACTGGGTGGAATGGAGGCTTTCTCTCCAGGGGCCATCTCCTTTTCCTCTTAAAAGCCATCTGGGACTTGACCTCCTAGGGCAAGTATCTGCATGGACTTTTCTGTAAATTCCTTTGCACAGAGGAGAGGGTAGGGTGTGATAGAAGATACCATGAAAAGGGGGGGGGTTGGTAGTACAAGCACTCTGGAGGGTAAGACAGGCAGGAAGCAAGTTTAAGGCCTGTCTGTGATGCAAAGTGAGTTTAGACCAGCCTGAGCAGTAGGCTGTCTCAAAATAAAACATTTTGAATGGACTGGGATTCAACTTAGTGAGAACACTTGTTTCAATCCCTAGAACACACACATTCCCCACTCCCAACTCCCTCAAAAATTTTTTTCAGGTAACTGGAAGATTGGGGAAAATATTCAGAGGAAGCAAAACTGACTTGACCTTGCATTGCAGTTCACATTCTTCACAGTAGCCAGCTGCATAAGTTTGTGGGATATTTTATGTTCTTTTGCATGTTACTATAAAAGCAGTATCTGCCTATAGTGATACACGGCTTTGGATCCCTAGCCACACAGGCCGCACTGGGTGAGTCGTTGTCAGGTCAGTAGGAGCTTTGCTTTACTCCTCAGCAGCAGTTTGGGAACTTGGGAAGCCAGGTTATCCAGACAGATATGGCCAAGATGTGCGGTAGGTGGGAGGTGTCAGGAGCCCTGTCTTTCTGCTCCCTCCTACAAGTACACTGCCATACACATGCCTCACACACAGTACAGGGTTTTGGTATATGAGGAACTTCATTTCTGAGATGGGTCTCCCCTATGTTGTCCAGTAAGGTTTTGAAATCCTGGATCAAGCAACCCTCCTGCCTTAGCCTCTTAAGTAGCTGGGACAGTAGGTGCGTGCCATTGTGCCTGCCTTTCTAGGTTGATATGTTGTTGTTTGGGGAATATTTGTTTGCTTGTTTTAATGTGTAGAGATGTTTTCCCTGCATATGTGTCTGCACCTTTTGTGTGTCCAAGAAGGCCAGAAGACGGTGTTGTGCCCTTAGAATTGGAATTAAAACAGACAGTAATTAACTGTCATGTAGGCACTGGGAATTGAACCCAGGCCTTCATGATGAGTAACTAGCCCTCTTCCCCCAACCCCTAAGCCATCTCTCCAGCCCCTCCAGCTTCATCTGTAGTGTACTACTCTACATAGTTGAGAGTGCTGTCATTCTCTGAAATGTAAGCCCTGGCTGTGACCCTGAGCTGGTGCAGCATGTTTCTTATTGCCTTGTCGTTCTGTGTGTGCTGTTCACATGGCTCACAGTGCTGTTCATGGGTGGTGTAACTCACTGAAGACATCTCAGCAACATTTGCCGTTCTCCAGACAGACGGCCCAGTTAATGAAACATTTCACTGTAGTCTGTCCGACCTTAAATGCAGGCCTGACTCTTTAGCGCAGAGGTCTCCATTGTAGACACCACTGTCAGTGGCCATAATTTTAGGGAGATAGTTAAAGCTACTAAGTGTAACAGTGGAGGTAAAGGCATGTGGTTTGTTGAAGGGAAGTCAAATATTATGCCCCGGGCTAATTATTAGACAGTTAAGCATTATGGCTGAGACTCGGGAGTCAGGAAAAGGGTTTTGTGTATCTTGTTAGGTGTGGTTACTATGGGTGAGCACTAGGTAAAAATAAGAGGTTATTTTTTTATTGTATGCTCTGCTTGCATATATGTCTGTACCAGATGCATGCGGTGCCCATGTAGGCCAGAAGACAGTGTCAGATGTCCTCGATAGAAGATGGTGAGGTACTAAGTGGTGTGGATGCTGGGACCTGAATTTAGGTTATCTTAAGTACTAAGCCGTCTCTTTGATCCTTAAAAAGATAATTTTAAAAAATAATATGAGGAGGCTGAAGTTGCAGGGTCCAAGGTTAGGGAACTAGAAGAGAGCCACTCTCTTCCGAAAGGAGATGGTCTAAAGGTATAGCTTAGTGGTAGACCGTGTGCGAAGGCCCTAAACTCAGCTGCAGCACAAAGAAAGCTAGAAAATGAAGGTCAGGCCCTGTGCTGGAATTGAAGCTGCCCTAAAGCCAGCCTCTCAGCCCTGACCTCTGTCCCCTGCGCCAAACCACTCTAACTGTGGTCAAGGAAACCAGGAATAACTCTTGATTTTTCTATTGCATTTTGTTGGGTTTTATATCTTACAAACAATTGGGGGGGGGCGGTTAACTTCAAAAAAATATGACATTCTGTAAGACAACGTGTGGTTTTAGGTTGTTTATTTAAGAGGTGAGTTAGTATATAACCCGCACTACCCATTTGTTTTGTAACTATTTACTAAACAGCCACAGTATTACACAGTTGAAAATGCAGTAGTAGTGGGTGTGGCTATGTTCACGGCCTCAAAAAAAACCAAAACAGACCAAGAGCTAGAGGCCAGGGAGGAAATGATAGTTTGTCTTTCATTTTATGTTTTGGGTTTTTGGGTTTTTGATTTTGTTTTTTTAAATAAAGGCTGCGTTCTTTAGTTACAGATGTTAGGCCTGTGACAGAGACAGTGTAAGTGGCTGAGTGTGTGAAGCCAGGCCCTACTGAGCACCATAAACTACTGAGCAGTTCGAGAAATTGTAACAGAGAACCCTGTTTAATCAGAAAGCGCACGTTGGAGGATTGCAGCTAAATCTGACTGGGAAGAAGGAAGGATAGACTCAGGAGAGTCAGCTCTCCCTCCCTCCCGTGAACTCAGAACTCCATAGCCAAGACCGAGATTATGGAGAGCGTGGAAGAGGTGGGCAGGGCTGCTGTTTGCACAGCCTTCAGACTCTTAAGAGCAGGAGCTTTCCCTAAGGCCCACTGCATTTCTAGTCTGTTCTGCAGGTGAACAGAACTAGGAACCAGCCACACCCGCTTACCCTCAGGCTCTGAAACAGTCTCCTGGAGCTGTGGTTTGGCCTTTGAGGTTTCGAGGCAGGGCCTCCTCTGTCAGCTCAGCCTCACCTCACATACTCCCTGTAACCTTGAGCTCCAGATTTGATTGTCTCCACTATCGGGGGCTGGGATTTCAGACAGGTGCCTGACATGGCAGGCCACTGGGAATTTCAAATAGAGAAAATGTAAGGGACACAGTATGGAAACTGTAATAGGCTGCATTATAACTCTCTAGAACAGTGGGTCTCAGCCTTCCTAATGCTGTGGCCCTTTAATTCATTTCCTCATCTTGTGATGACCACCCTCCCACCATAAAATTATTTTTGTTTTTACTTCAGAATTGTAATTTTGCTACTGTTATGTATCATAATATAAATATCTGGTTTCTGGTGATCTTAAGGTGACCCCTGTGAAAGGGTCATTTGACTCCAAAGGGGTCGTAACCCAAAGGTGGAAAGCAGCAGCTCTCGAGTATTCCCCATTACCACAGGAAAGTATTTCTTTTTTTTTTTTTTTTTTTTGGTTTTTCGAGACAGGGTTTCTCTGTGTAGCCCTGGCTGTCCTGGAACTCACTCTGTAGACCAGGCTGGCCTCGAACTCAGAAATCCACCTGCCTCTGCCTCCCAAGTGCTGCGATTAAAGGCGTGCGCCACCACCGCCCGGCAGGAAAGTATTTCCTGTTTGCCAATAGAATGTATTGCAGATAGGTATAACTCTTCTGTGTGTGTGTGTGTGTGTGTGTGTTTTGCCTGGAGTCAAACCCAGTATTTACTTGGCAAAGGCTGTGCCACTGTACTGTGTCCATCAAGTATGGAGTCTTCAGTTCTGCTGATGAAATGGAAGTGGAAGCAGGGTGAGTGGGGCAGCAGAGCGGCTGCTGGAATGCATGGGCCTGCTAGTTCCTAGCTGATCTGGGAGCTGGGCCCTTAGGAGATGGGTGTCCTTCCCAGGCACCGTCACTAACCCTGATTCTTTTTGAAAACGCGTCTTACTGTGTGGCCGCAGCTGTCCTAGGACTACGTAGATCAGGCTGGCCTGGAGTAACCCTGATTTGGCTGTATATTGTGCCTGTGGTTTGAAGGAGGAACAACAGAGGAAGAAAGTCATGTGCTATTTGAAGGATATATTTGAAGTTCAAACTTTGGAGGTGAACTTAGTTCTGAATTTCTGGTCCTTTTGTTTATTTGGGGTTTTGATTTGTTTTGACTTTTGAGACAATGTTTCAATGCTATCAACCACACCTATAAAGGAAGGCGTTAATGTTGAACCTCCCTGGCTTGCAAGTAAGGGCCTCGGAGAGAATAGAGAATTTTCAGTGGACACCCAGTATTGGAGAGTTAGAAGACCAGGAAAAGGGCACAGCCAGGGAAGCCTAGTGTTCTGTTACTGGGTCCTGGAAGGAGATTCTGGCCCACAGTAGTTTCTGATCTGTGTTGAATATAGGTTAATGAGTGAGAATGAAAAGCTATCATTTGCAAAAGAGGGTGCTGGTCTGGGATGTGTTGAGTCTTGTTTGTCCATACTGGCTGAGATTCCTGGCCTAATAGCATTCACGTTAGTTGTTTGATGTGCTGATGTTCTTCCTGTGGATGCAGAATAGGGCTAGTTATGTCCTGCTCACAGCAGAACTGTCGGAGGCTTTGGAGACCTGTGATTCACTTGTACAGTTCCAGTTGAGAAAGGCTAGACAGTAATAAATAATAATTTTTCTTCTATCGTTCCCAGTGGTGTACCACCACAGACACATGCACGGGTATACATAGCGTTTGACCAATCTAGTGCCTCAGATGGGAAGTCAGCCTCTTCATCTCTGTGGAGGCAGCTGTGGATAGTACCCAGTTCTGTGGGTGCAGAGGTGAACATGACATCACTGTGGGCCCACTCACTGATGAGTGGTGGAGGCATTAACACTGCCAGGAGCAGAATCGTACTACTGTGGGTACTTGTGGTCACAGCATCGCCTGTGTCCTCATTGCGATTGGTTCTTACAGGTCATTCTGCAGCCGGTGCAGGCTCCACAGGACAGGATGCTCAGTCTCTGCCTTGAGGTTCAGGTCTGTCTTTCTACTCACCCTGTGACAGGAGTGGCTCAGTGGTGAAGTGTACTGGCTGCCCTTCTAGATTACACAGGCTTGATTTCCAGCACTGTGTGGCAGCTCACAGCCTGCTGTAACTCCAGTTCCAGGAGATTGGGCACACAGTGGTGTGCAAACATTTGAGCAGGCAAAACACCCATAAGCATTAAACATTTAGGGGTGGGAAGACAGTTCCAGAAGATCTAACAGTAAGAATAGGGAACACTTTGCTTCAGGTAAAATGGGCTGAGGGCCAATGTGTCTTTAGGCCTGGGTTCAGTTTAGAGCTGCTGGTTTTTGTTTTCATTTTTCTAGTTTTGTTTGTTGTTGTTGTTGGTGGTGGTGGTGGTGGTGGTTTGTTTTGTTCTGAGCCAGGGTCTCATGTAGCCCAGTAGTTAGTGAGGATGTCCTTGAACTACTGACTGTGCTGTCTGCCTCCTGGATGTAAAGGGATTGTAAACATGCAACACTCCTGGCTTCTGACTCTGGTTTTAGTCATTCAGCTTAAAATCCAACAGCATCAAGCCCAGGCTTGTGTGGTTTCTCATAGGTTGATTTAAAAACAAAACAAAACAAAGACAAGAGCATCTGGCACAGTGACTTCCCACTACAGGTCTTTGCCTATACATGACTCATCCACCCTCATTCCACACTGCAGGCTCTTGGGATAAAGAGCCTGTCTTCATTACGTAGAGCAATCCTTACAGAACTGAGTGGATTGAGGGGCTGACCCTTACTTACCACAGAGACAATCAGAGCCCCATGGAAGCTCAATAATTTGCAGGTTTGCTTCTCATGGTGAATTTTCTATCTACTTATGTTTACCTCAGGCTTGGAAACCTTTGCTAAATAAACTACTCTAAAGTTCTGATTTCCACTGGAGACTTTACCTTTCCTCTGTGTGTTCCCTGTGTGGTATTCCTGTTTGCCAGACTCACGCTAGTCAGTGTTTACTGACCACTTTTTTTTTTTAAATATTTTTAAAATTATGTGAATGCGTGCACGCCTGTATCCATTTATGTGCGCCTGTGCTTGCTAAGTGCCTGAAGAAGCCAGAGGACTTCATGTCCCCTAGAACTGAAGTTGTAGCTCATCTGGTAAGTGGGAACCAAACCCAGGTCCTTTGGGAGAGTAGTACGTGTTCTTAACCCGATGAGTGATCTCCAGCCTGGGAGCACCTGCTGTTTAATGCTTGGATCCTGAATCTAGACTCTAGCAACATCCTTCATGTTTGAGTCCAGTGAGAAATGAAAGAATCAGGCATTCATTTTATTTTCACTAGATTACTTGACTTGAGCCACCAAAGGGTCCTACTGCAAGAGTGACCTTCAAGGGAAGAGGCTAACAGAAACTCTCCCTAGAGGATCAGGAAAGATAGTCATGTCCAGGAGGATGTGTTCCTGGAGCCTGGGGGCCAAAGGGCAGGATGTGTGGAGAAAGCCATCAGCTGTTTTTTGTGAAGGAAGCATTTTAGAAGCCAGATGTAGTGGATGTGGAGGGTCCAAAGTCATAGCAGATGTCAGAGTAGCATCTGGTGTTAGGACTAGTGCCCTGAAAGGGGGTGGGCTGTCAGGAAGTGCTGCTCTTCTTGACTTTGCTTCCCCCCAGCCCCCCAACAGAGTGATTGTTTCAAAGGGAGGTCTCTGTCCTTTACTGCAGAGTGTTAGCTGAGACAGGTTAGGAAAGGCCGGTTGCTGAGGAATCAGTAACAGTAACTAGAAACTCTGGAGTTTTAAAGGTCTTAAGTTAAAAGTTGGTGGGCTTTTTTTCCAGAATTGTCTCTGGGGTTTCAGGTTTGAGTGGGAAGAATGCAGAGCTCATCTGTCAGTGTCACTTCCTCTATGTGGCTTTGTTCAAGCCCGTGTAACCTTTATCACACACTGCATGAAGAAGCCACCTTCACCTCTCAGTCACCTACACCTGAGATGGGAGGAGTGGAGGGTCAGGATACCCCTGTCGGCCACCTTCCCATGCCTGCCACGGAAAGGTTGTGACGAAGTTATTTCTCCCCAGAAGAGCTCTCAAGATTTTCATGTAAACCTTCAGATGCTAATTTAAGTTTATAGCCTGCTGCACAATGAGGCAGCTTTATGGTGTGTTTTAGCTGTCTGCAGTGCAGCTTCAGCTGTGTAACCAAGGCTGACCTTGAGCTCCTCACTGTCCTGGGGTAACAAGCATCCACTACCATGCCTAGTGCCGTCTGGCAATTTTAAAATAGGAACTAAATGCCTAAGGAAGTTCTCAGTTCTCTGGGAAGTCAGCTCTCTTTTCCCAAGTTCTCTTCAGGGTGGGGATGTTGGCAAGGGAACAGCTTCTTCTAGCAGCTGCAGTAATTAATGGAGTCCCCAGAAATTGAGCATCAGTGTGTCCTGATAGTGTAGCAGCCTGCATGGAGTCAGAGTGCCAACCATACACTACTAGCTTTCCTGTGTAGGAGCCAGCTGGCCTGACAAGACCCTTGAGGAGACCTAGTCGTGAACCAAATCTGTGATCAGGAGATCTGTCAGTAGTGTTTGGTTTTGTTTGTGGGTTGGTTTTTTGTTTGTTTGTTTGTTTTTTCAGTTTTTCGAGACAGGGTTTCTCTGTATAGCCCAGGCTGTCCTGGAACTCACTCTGTACACCAGGCTGGTTTCTGTCAGTAGTTTTAATGACTTCTTCATTACGGGGGGGGGGGGGGGGGGGGGAGAGAGAGAGAGAGAAGAGTATTTAATTTTGTAACAGTATCACATTTATTTAATAAGATGAGCAGAAACAAAGATTACTTTTCAACGTACTCATGTGAGCATTCTCAAGTGCACACACACACACACACACACACACAACCAGGCCTTTCTTCTTGTCTTGTAGCTGGCTGTCTCCTCATGTGTCTTTCCTAATATAAGAACACCAAGACTGAACTCAGAGGCAGTTGGATCTCTGAGTTCCAGGACAACCAGGCTATGTAGAGAGACTCTGTCTCGAAAAAAAACAACAAAGAATACCAGTCAGATTGTATTAGAGATCACCAAAATGACCTCATTTTAACTTGATCACCTCTTTACAAATCCTGCTGCAAATAGCAGCACATTCTAGGGCAGCGGGGATCAGGACATAGCATGGATTTTGATGAGCACAGTTGAGCCCATACACTTCTGTCTGGGAATGCTTCAGGGTCCAGGAGACGGCCACTCTGGCTATGAGCACACCTATGCTGGCTTATTTGAATTCTCATAATTCTAATCTTTGCCTTAGCTAAAACCCCCAAATTTAGGTAAAAGAGTTGGGTGTTTTATGTCTCAGAGCATGAGATTCATTTTCCCTTTCCCTCCCCCCCCCCTCTCTCTCTCTCTCTCTGTGTGTGTGTGTGTGTGTGTGTGCACATACACAGACTTGAGAATGCTCACATGAGTACTTTGAAAAGTAATCTTTGTTTCTCCTCATCTTATTAAATAAATATGATACTGTTACAAAATTAAATACTCTTTTCCTTCCTTCCTCCCCCCACCCCGTAATGAAGAAGTCTGTCCTTTATTTGAACATTCAACTTGCAAAAATAAGACTGTACGTGATAATTTGCTATGAGTCCATAAAAAAACATAAAACACAAGAAACAGTGTTAGAATAGCTGTCCTCATTTCCTGGCCATCATTATATGCTTCTACCCAAAAAACATTTTTCTCTAACCTATCCTTTCTAAGCTCACAAATGGATTTCCCTGCAGCCCCTGTCATTCAGTTATCACCTCAGGGAAATGCACAGCTATAACTGAGATCCCGTTAAAGCACCCTGCCGCATGCCACCCTCCAGTTCTCATCTCTTGCCCCGCTCTCATCATTAAATGTTAACATCGCGGTGTATGTTACAGGGTGGCCCTGAGTGATGTCACTTTGATGCTGTGCAAGGATAATACGATTGCACATACAATGAAAGACCAATAAGTAGAAAGCTGTTTATGACAAGAACAGCCTAATGTGTTCCGGCCTTCCCTGTTCCTTTCTTCTCTGCTGCTAGAAGTGTGGTTTCACTTCAGAAACAGACAAACACAAAAGACCCATTAGCAAAGGTGATGTGGCGACAGAGCCAGCAGCGTGAAATCCTTCTCGCCCTGTTGCTGAACTCCAGTAAAATGAATTCAGGAAATAATGGAGTGTTCAGCTTGAGGAACAAAAACCGATGTCAACAAATGACTTCTTCGGGTTTGGGATGTCAACTGAGAAAACACGGTTCTGGGTATTGGTGTTATATTTAAAACGCTAGCAGTCTTCATCCAAGCAAACAGCTCAGTAAAGCCAAGAATCAAAGCTGTCTGTATACCGTTATGTGCGGATTCTGTGGTACACCTTACTGCTGTGTTAGGTTTCCCAGTGTATCCCTGAGAAAGAAGCCCCTAGGGTTGTTGCTATGCTTTCAAAATTCTGTTATATAGCCTTGGGCTCATTTTCAAGTATGTCATTTATAAAGCTGCTATGGGGACAAAAAACACTTAGTTTATTTTTTTCGTTAGTTGGGAGAATCTATATATGTTCTTAATCAATACTTAGCTTTTAGCAGAGCTATCTGCAAGAGCAGTGAGTGACGAGGGACTGGATGCAGGGACACCCACCCCAGCAGTCCCAGTGCTTTCGTGGTTCTGAGTATGTTTTTGTTGTTGTTGGTGTGTGTGTGTGTGTGTGTGTGTGTGTGTGTGTACGTGTGTGTACACTTGTGGGTATACCTGTGCACTTTTGCAGGGTCTTGGCTGGTCTAGAACTCTGTGTGTACACCACTTTGACAGTCCTCTTCCCTCTCCTCCCAAGTGCTGGGATTACAACCATACACCACAGTGCCCATCTGAAAGTCCACTTACTCAGAGTTAGGTTTTATTTTGTCTGAGGGAGGTACGTATATAGAGGTCAGAACTTGTGAGAGCCAGTTTTCTCTTCCCACCTGGCTTAAGGGGTTTGTGGCTTGGGCTGGAGGCCAAGGAACAGCCAGTTGACCATAGTGTTTGGCACAAGCCAAGGGCTGGGAGACATAGGGAATAGGAGAAAGAAAGGAAATCTGGAAGAACTGGAGAAGTAGTTGGAGCCTGGTTTGGAAGAGTGACAGGTATGGTCAGGGCTTTGAGAAGACTGAGCTAGCCTCCAAAGAAGAGAGAGGCCAGCCAAGGGAAGAGCTGTGGCTTCCACGCTATACTTTGTAATAGAGATGTGAGGCCAGAGGGTAGGATCAGCAGGCTGCTGAAGCAGGAACGCAGACAGCAGCAGCTTAGGAACTGAAGGGGAGCCCAGGCTACTTCCAGGTCTGAGTGCTATACAAATGGAGTAGAATAACTGGAAGATGGTGTACACTTTCAACCTGTCAAATTAGAGACTTCTTTCTTTTTCTTTTCTTTCTTTTCTCTCTTCTTTCTTCCTCCTTCCTTCAGTGCATGGTTCAGAACCATCTCTTTGAGCTCTTACATCATCGTGGACAGACCAAGCCCAAGAGCACTTCCCTTGCATTGTCTGTCCCAGAAGAGGTGCTGAGGACAGGCTGTGCTAAGTCAGGAGTCTTATGAACCCCTTAAGTGCAGGAGGCTGTGATTCCAGAATGCTTCCCTCTGTCCTGAAGAGCTCTGCCTGCCTCTGCCTCCTGAGTGCTGTCATCAAAGGCATGAGCCACCGTTCCTAGCAACCTGATGGGAAGTCCTTAAGGGTTGCTGCTCCCAAACATAGCTGCTCAGTGCCCAGTCTCTAACCTGAGGTTTTCCCCCCAACATTGTCAGATTCAACTTGAATCAGACAGTGGAAGAAAGGACTTACACAGGACTCTGTGCCTGGAAACTTCACTGCCAAGAAAAGATGGAGCTATAATTCCAGGTAAAAGGTCAGGGAAATCAGAGAGCCAAGCTAGGCTTCTTGAGTTGGAAGATTCCTGGAGTTCATCCAGGGGATACTTCCCCTCCCCAGGGATGTCTTATACCTACCCACCCCCTCATCCCTGGTCTCCACTGTCTCAGTGCAGGGGTTGGGAAAGGCTCTTCTCTCCCTCTCTCTCTCTCTCTCTCTCTCTCTCTCTCTCTCTCTCTCTCTCTCTCTCTCTCTGCTACCTATGTAATTTTGGGTCTTGTTTTTAATTATCAGCTATAGGTGCAGTGTTCTCCTGGAAAATAGCATAGACCCCTTGTCAGAGATGATGCAGACCATCTGTAATCCCACAGAGAGGGACAGTGTCCGTCCTGGGCCAGCTGCGTGCTGAGGTCCCTGGAGGAGCGGATTCTGCAGTAGTTGTCCGTTCTATCCCTGCGGCTGGTTGGGAGTTAGGAAGCCCCCCTGTAGAGCACTCTTTCAGCACAGTGTTGCCATTCTAAATTAACAAGAATTTCATTTTAAATTAACATAAACACTGACATTTAAAGTCTTCTATGTTGGTTACTTAGCAGTTCTTTTTTCCTATGTACCCATGCTAAAATACTTACCTTTCACATAGGAACAAATAATACTATCTCCTTCTCTTTTTGATTGATTTTTGATTTTTGGGGGGGGGCCAGGAGGTGGTGGTGCACACCTTCAATCCCAGCTCTCAGGTGGCAGAGATAGGTATCTCTAAGTTCAGGGCCATCTTGGTCTACGTATTGAGTACCAAGACAGTAGGGGAGGGGCAGGTGGTAGTGGCACTCACCTTTGATCACAGCTCCAGAAGCAGAGGCAGAAAGATCTCAGTGAGTTTGAGGTCAGCCTGGTCTACAGAGTGAGTTCCAGGACAGCCAGGGTTACACAGAGAAACCCTATATCAAAAAAACAAAATCAAATAACAAAAAATATTTTTATGTCTGTATGAGAGTGCCAAATGCCCTGAAACTGGACTTAGAGACAGTTGTGAGCAGCCATGTGGTGGCTGGAGATTGAGCTTGGGTCCTCTGAAAGAGCAGCCAGTGCTCTTAACCACTGAGCCCGTCTCTCCAGCCCTCATAATCCTGCATCTTACTGATTCTAGGGCTGGAGGTACCACTCAGCTGGCAGAGTCCTTGTTTAGCAAGCAGGAGACCCTGGCTTCAGTCCCCAACATTGAATGTTGCATTTGGCATACACCTGTAATCCCAGCATTTCCAGGTGAACATAGTAAGGGCAGGCGTTTGAGGCCAACCTGTGCTACATCAGACCCTGTTTAACTCCTCGGTGCTTACTCTAACCCTGCAAAGGACAGTGTCAGTGTATAGATTCTGGGCCATCAAAGAATTAGAGAGTGGAGCGCTTAGACCAGCCGTCCTGATGCCATTACAAAGCCGTCATCCACATGCTCTCCTCCCAGTCAAGGAGCCACGTGAGCATGAAATAATAAACATGCTCTGTGCTAAGTAAAGGGATATGTGCATAGGGCTGTTGACACGACTTAGCCGGAAAAGATGCTTGTCGCCACACCTGATGGCCTGACTTTGACCCCTGGGACCCACATGATGGAAGGAAAGAACCCACTCCTACAAGATGTCCTCTGACCTCCACATGTATGCCTTGCCCTGTTCTCCAGCATGCACAAAAATCTTGATAGTGGCTGTCAGGACTATCAGTTTTGGGGTCTTCAAGACACACACACCCAAGCCGGGCTGTGGTGGTGCACACCTGTAATCCCAGCATTTGGGAGGCAGAGACAGGAGGATTTCTGAGTTTGAGGCCAGCCTGGTCTACAGTGTGAGTTCCAGGACAGCCAGGGATATACAGAGAAACCCTGTCTCGAGAAAAAAAAAAAAAAAGACACACACACTCGTTTTGAGACAGGGTTTCTCTGTGTAACAGATTTTGGTAGACCAAGGCTGATGTTCTCACAGAATACACCTGCCTCTGCCTCCCAAGTCCTAGGATTAAAACCTTGCCCAGGTGTCCCATCTTTTTTTCTAATTAATTTATTTTATATGTAGTATGTGTTGGCTGCATGTATGTCTGTGTACTGTGGAGGAGACCAGAAGAGGGTTTTGGATCCTCTTGGACTGGAGTTACAGTTGTGAGCTGCCATATAGATGCTGGGAGTCAAACCCTGGTCCTCTGGAAGAGCAGTCAGGCCTCTTAACCATTGAGCCATCTCTCCAGACTCCCAGACCCCATCTTAGACCACTCTCTTACCTTCTCAGGGTGTCCAGATCTCCCTGGGTAATATGTCAACAATGATACAATTTTCTTTTAAAATTGCTTAATTTTGCGTATACATGAAAGGCCTTTGATATGGAGCAAAAACAGTTGGCTTGTAGCTCTCACCTCTGTCGGGAAGTGGAAGGGGGCGGGGATAAGAGAGACTCACGAGGGAGGAGGATTTGGTCAAAGGGGCGTGCGTGCGTGCGTGCGTGCGTGCGTGCGTGCGTGCGTGTAGTAACTGGAAGAATAAATACACTTCATAGTAATACTAATTGTCTCACCTTTTCCTGCCCCACAGCAGCCTCCCAAAGCGCCTTGTCTGATGTCTGAGAAGTTACTGCCAAGCCAAGGCATTAAAGAAGTACAAGGAAGGGGTAGGGTGAGGGGGCCTTACCCAAATGCCCATGCCCACTCTGGGGGCGTGTCCTTAAGAATGGGCCTTCGGAGGCTAGGCATGGTCGCTCACACCTTTCATCTCGGCATTTAGTAGGCTGAGGCAGAAGGCTCTCTGAGTTTGAAGCCAGGGCTACATAAAACCTGTTTCCAAAAGAAAGGGGTAGGGACCTCATTCCCTGGGCCCCTCAGGACAGAAAAGACAGGCACCTTACTTTACCTTTAAAAAAGAATTACCTTTTTTTTTTTTTTTTGGTTTTTAGAGACAGGGTTTCTCTGTGTAGTCCTGGCTGTCCTGGAACTCACTCTGTAGACCAGGCTGGCCTGGAACTCAGAAATCCGCCTGCCTCTGCCTCACAAGTGCTGGGATTAAAGGCGTGCGCCACCACCGTCCAGCAAGAATTACCTTTTAATTGAGCGGGTCAAGAGACACATGTCTCAGCTTTACAGCGGCTGACAGAAGTGAACAAACCCAATTCTGGAGTTTCCCAAATGTCAATGGATACACCAACAAACCTGCTTATAAGACAAGGGGCAGGCAGGCAGGCTGATACTGGCCAGCCTCAGCCTTCAGCATCCTCATTTGTCTGCTAGAGACACGCCCATGATGGAATGGGACACAGCCTGCTGTTTTTGCCACAGCAGCAGAACTTGTGCCTGAAATAGCTTTAGGCCAGGTCCAAGATGCGAGCAGCTCCAGCGCCTGTCCCCTCAGCCAGACTCCACAGGCAGCTGTGGGGACACTGACCCTTCATGCTTGTGTGAGTGAACCAAGAAGGTGCTGAAGTCAAGTGGTGAGGAGGATGGGGCCAGCAGCCCTGGAGCTCTTCCCCACAGCTCTGGCCCTCTGTTGGTCTTTGCTGACTCCTCAAGTTCCTAAGCACTCAGGAGGAAGCCTTTCCCTAAGCAGCACACCCCCTCCCCACCTCTGTTTCTGTGTATGGCCTGTATGGAGCTCCCTTCCTCTTGTTTATCTTTTTCCAGAAATGTCATTGGAAACCAACAGTAGTCTCCCCCTCACCTCTGCCCTGTTGTATGTATAACCAGGGAAGACATCTCTGATGGATTGAGCCCCTGCTTGGGAGGGGGACTGGAGGAACTGGAAAGCGAGGGTGCTGATGCTGACTAGGCCAGTAGGGTACCATACTAGGCCTGTGGCTGACAAGTGCAGAAGGGGTTTTGTCCCCTCCACCTCCTTTTTCTTTCCCAGGCTCTGTATTGGATTAGCATCTCATGGTGTGTGTAGCTACAGCACCTGGTGTCACATGAGTTGGCTGTGACACACTGTTGTGAGGTGAGGTGAGAGCATTGGGAACAGAATGATTATTATAGGCCATTTGTGTCAACAACATTTAGACCTCTGTGTTTGCTTGCAAGCAAAAGCAGGAGCTCATTTGCGAGGCTGCCTTTGTGGGACTGCCTTTTGATCAATGATTGCCTGTGTTGATGTTTCAGTGCGCTATTGATTTCTGCGGCAGCTTTGTTCCCTGAATTTCTGTGCAGCAGGTCTCTGCTGCACGCCATGCATGTTTGATTAAAGTGCAGCTGACTTCACTCCTGGGGAGGCGGAAAGCTGCTTCACTCCCGATTTGTAGAGCCACAGCTTTCCCAACATGTTCTTTTGTTTGTACTCAGGACCTAGCCACCCATGCAGGCAGCAATATGCTGTTCCTAATCCTCCATGTTTAATCCCTCAGTGGCCATGGCAGTCATTGAGAGGCAGCTGATAAAACCTGGCCTGGATTTACCATTATTTTATCGACTTGATTGACATATAATTGACATGTGCCATATGCTCTGCGTAAATGAATATACCCACACTCTTAAATATACAGTCAGTTAAGTTTTGACAAGTGTATATATCTGTGTAAATATCACCATTTAAATACAGGCCTCAGTATCTTCCCGAGTAGTCACTTGGTTGAGTCCTTCCAGGAGCTCTCCTGACCTACCTTACAGCCCTCAGCAGCCACTCACCCCACCCCCACCCTACTGTTCTCAGGCTCTCCTTGTCATGTGACATTTCAGTGGATACTTAGAATCCAACTGTAATTCCTTTGGCTAAACATGCTTTTTTTTTCTTGTTTGGAGCTATTAAGAATAATGTTTCTGTGAATGTCTGGGTGAAAGTCTTTATGTGGGACCCAAGAGCTGGCTCAGCAGTTTAGAGCATGGACTGTTCTTCGAGGAGCAAGTTTATTCCCAGCACCCACCGCATGCTGCAAACCACCTGTAACTCCAGCTCCAGAGAATTCTGCTCCCTCTTCTGGCCTTTGTAGGCATTCCCATACCAAAACACATACACATCAATATTTAAAAACTGTTTAAAGCCTTTGAGCACATTTTTGTTCTTTTGGATAAACAAGCAAGGCATAAATTCTATGGTCCTTGTTTAACCTGGTAGAATCTGGCAGACGGTTTTTACAAAATGGCTTTGACTGCCTGTGTTCCCAACAGCAATGCATGCAAGTTCTAGCCCTGTAACAGGCTTTCTGCATTTTAAATTTATATTCTTTCATTTTCTCAGCTGTGCCCATTTTCTCAGCTGTGCCCATTTTCTCACTGGCCCAGGTGGCTGATCATTGTGACCCATCTGTTACAGCTGTTGTTACTTGTTGACAAAGCTTGCTGTGGCCCACACCAGCACATTTACCCTGAGGTCTCAGCTATTGGAGAACAGGTGCAGGAGTCAGGTGGAGTGGAGGAGCCTGGCTTCCGGAGCCTTTCTACTGTTTGCTGTCCAGCGTTGGGCTGCTTTCTTACCCTCACTGATCTCTGATGCCTCCTTTTCTAGTCTAGTTGTGCTGGGTTTTTTTATATATTTTTTTAACTTATGTGTATTGGTGTTTCGCCTGCATGTATGTCTGCATGAGGGTATCAGATCTTGGAGTTACAGACAGTTGTGAGCTGCCTTTTGGGTGCTGGGAATTGAACCCAGGTCCTCTAGGAAGAGCAGTCTTTGTGATCTTACCCTCTAAGCCATCTCTTCAGATCCTGTGCTATCTTCTAAAACCATTCCAGACTCCTCCAAGCATTCATGTTTAAGAAGTAGGGTGGAGTTGCCATGGGAGGCAGAGGCATGTAGATCTCTTGAGTTCAAGGCTAGACTGGTCTACAGAGCAAGTTCCAGGACAGCCAGAGCTAGCTACACAGACGAAACCCCGTCTCAGAAAAACGAACAAAAAAGTCCTCAATTGTTACCGTGTGAGGCATCTGAAAAATGCTGCTGAGAAACATTTTTTGCCAGGGCCTGGAGAGATGGCTCAGTGGTTAAGAGCACTGACTGTTCTTCAGAGGTCCTGAGTTCAATTCTCAGCAACCACATGGTGGCTCACGACCATCTGTAATGGGATCTGGTGTCTGAAGACAGTAATGGCCTGCTTTTGGTTTTTGCTTCTCTCCAGCTCCAGAGCAGACTCTGGTTTATTGGACAGAGTTACTCACTTGCACTGATGAAGCATGCCACTGAGGAAGTGCTTGAAGGGTGGCTGTGACCAACAGGATAAACAAAAGAAGGCAGCTCACTTCTCAGTAGGCAGAGATGTTGAAATCCGCTAGTAGGTGTCAGTGCCCAGTTTTGGTGTGGGACACTGCATTCCCCAGTCATGACAGCGGGAAGTAGAGTGGCAGGAGGAGCATCATAGTAACCCCTCAGCTCAGGACCAGTTACCAATGGGACAGCAGCTGTTTGTACCATAGCACATGACAGAGGCAGTCAGAAAGCCCTCTGGCACCTTTCCTGAGTTTCCCTTATTGTTGAGTTAGCACTAGGTGGAACTCAGCTGGGGTGCACACTTATGTGGGCAGGAGTGTTCTATGCTTCAAGTTAAGCTCCCTGACCTCCCAGCCTGGGGCGGTGTTTTATTTGTGCAGCATTGGTGGCAAGTGGCATTTTGTTAGTATTGTCCGTTTAGGAAGGTTGAAGCACATCCACAGCTTCAAGAGATGGGTACATCAGTCAGGTCCTGCTTCCTAGACTAAGATCTGGTGACAGGCATGGCAGCCCACTTCTAGACTTATGTAACTCTGGTGTTAAAAGCAAGAAGGTCATGAGTTTATGGTCAACTTGGGCTATACAGTGGGACCCTGTCTCAAAAAACCAAGTACTGACACCTAGAGAGTTGACATGCAATCATCAGAAACTGAGTCTGCTCCTCGGAGGCCATACGAGAAAGCCAGGTGTAGTGGTTCATGCTCGTGATCCCAGTGCTGGGGGCAGAGCCAGGTAGATCCCTGGGGCTAGCTAGCCAGGTAGATCTCTGGGGCTAGCTAGCCAGGTAGGTAGATCCCTAGGCTAGCTAGGCGGCTAGCCCAGCCTGCCTGAGAAGTTCCAGTCCACTGAAAGATCCTGTTTCTCCCCACCCCTGACACACATGCACATACACATGTGAACGTAGACCTGAGGAACGACACCCAAGGTTATTCTATCCTCCACACATGGGAACACTGATACTCACGGCCACTGGCAGTGATGGGATGAAGCCTGCTGTCAGTCACAAGAAGTTGTTCTTGGTCTCCAGGTCCTGTCAGTCACAAGAGGTTGTACATGGTCTCCAGACATGCTTGCCTGGTTTTCCTGTTTATCTTCCTGGCTCTTAGAACCTGGTTCCCAAGAAAACAGCTTTGCCTCCTCTTCCTTTCTTGGTTACCTCATCCACAAGACAGCAAGTATTAGAGGGAGAGACAGAGCAGGGCTCCAGGACCAGCAAGTGATCTGTTCCTGCAGTGTTGATTCATTCAAGACTAAGGCAGAGACTTTCTCTTGGGTTCTTTCTAAGAAGTAACACTTCATAAATTTTTTTTTTGAAAAAAAAAATCCATTATTTTGTATACTTAGTAAATTTTAAACTTCATTTTTTAAAGTTTGTTGTTAGCCAGCCTCTGCTAGGTGAAAGTTCTCTTTGTGTGAGAGACAGCATATGGTTGCCATGGTGCTCCCATACCCTCTCGATGCATTTTTCAGGAAGGCTTAGCATGTCGATCCCTCTGTCTTCTTTGCTAGGCACAGGGATTTCCTGCTAGTTTGTACAAGTGTGCCTATTGAAAGGGTCAAGGGAGGTAAAAGAAAGCAGTTTGTCTCCTGGCCCTGGCTCCCACCAGCTCACCTGTGGTCTCTGTTTGGTGGCTGTCTCTGAGGTAGTGAGCATCCCCTCACATAGTTGTGATGTCACTGGGTGCTGTGCTCATGCTTCGGTATGCACAGGTCCCACTAAGCTTGCACACTCAGAACCACGGCTCCCTGCAAGTGGGAACCGTAGTTCCTTTTTGTCTCTGTGTAGTCTGGGTTCCTGGTGTGTGGAGGTCATAATCTGCTGGACTGCAGGACAAGACCCTCAGGCTTCACTCAGGGACACTAATGCCCTGCCCCAGGAGGATGCAGGAGGATGTGATGATGTGGGTGCATACTGACAGCCGCTCTTCTGTCTTGCAGGGAGAACTGATTACCTTCTATTACTACTGGAAGAAAACACCAGAAGCTGCCAGCTCCCGTGCCCACCGCCGGCACCGCAGGCAGGCCGTGTTCAGAAGAATTAAGACTCGCACAGCATCCACCCCTGTCAACACGCCCTCCAGACCGCCGTCCAGTGAATTCTGTAAGTGGGGTGTCTCAGTGCTGCTCACATGCAGGCATATCTGTATCCAGCTCTAAGCCTGTAGAACCGGTGAGCCAGGGATTTGTATGGTCTGGTTTGTGTGTTAGCATGTATGTTTGTACATTAGGGATGACAAGCTGACAACTGTGGGAGAATTTAAAAATTATTCTTACATTTAAGTGTTTCTAATAAATCCACCATTCTTTCACATTTTGTAAGATGTAAGCTTGACCTAAGTTTCCACTTTCTTCTTCTGTCTGCTTTGCCAAGCTTAGCTTCTTGGTCCTGGTGACAGTCACTCTAATAAGGTAGGGAGGCCCTGTGGGTCCTACAGTCTTGGCTCTTACAAACTGGAGTGAAACAGTCGAGCTTTGCAGTTCTGCTCCAGCCCAGAACACTTCCCTAAGGCACCAGTGTTCTGTGTTCTGCTTTGTGAGGGCCAGAAGCCATCTAGGTTCAATCAGACAGGATTCCAAGCTGCTCAGATGTCCTAGCAAGGCATTGTGGGTACACTGCCACCATTTCAGATTCACCAGACTCACCTCTGCTGGCCACAGCAGGATTCAGGTGTAACATCAGCCTCCCAAATCTAGCAGGGCAGGACCTCAAGTACTACCCTCACACATGCAAGCTCTTGGGTCTGGTGACAGCTCCTGAGGATTAAAAATGAGCCTCTGACCAATGCTTATATCAGTCTGTGTGGTTATTTTACTGCTGGCCCCATTCCCAGCTGAACATGATGGCGTCACTTATGTTTCCACTTTTGCCCACCTTGTACAGTGGACCTGAGTTCAGCTAGTGAGGATGACTTTGACAGCGAGGACAGCGAGCAGGAGCTGAAGGGGTACGCCTGCCGTCACTGCTTCACCACCAGTAAGTGGCCTCAGGTGCCCTTAGTGCAGCCGCAGGTGCTCTCCTGGGCCAGGCGAGGCTCCAGGCCCCAGACTCAGAGTATCTCATGTGCTGGATGGAAAAGCAGCGAGCGGTCATCGCCTTGATGCTTGGGTTGTGCTTGAGAAATTTGAACCTTTCTTCTGACTTGCTTCCCAGTCAGAGCTATACTAACTTACAAGGGGAGGGAGGGTGCTGTTGTCCCTGGGATGTGGTTATCATCTTTAAGCATGGGACTGGCCAGTGGAATCCCCTCATCAGCTTTGGGTTGTCTAGGGAACAGGCATCTATCCAAGCTCATACTTTGAGTCAGTCTCATGACTTGGGATCAGGTGGAGCCCACAGAAGGACCCCTCTGTTCAGATATCCCCAGAGACAGAGATGGTTTCCAACATTGCCCGCCTCCCCTCATGTAGCCTCCAAAGACTGGCACCACGGGGGCCGAGAAAACATCCTGCTGTGCACAGACTGCCGCATCCACTTCAAGAAGTACGGTGAGCTGCCACCCATTGAGAAGCCTGTGGACCCGCCACCCTTCATGTTCAAGCCTGTCAAGGAGGAGGACGATGGGCTCAGTGGGAAGCATAGCATGAGGACACGGCGGAGTCGGGGCTCGGTGAGCTGGGGGCCTGGTGCTAGGGGCTCGAGTAAGAGTTGGGTTTAGGCAGAAACTCACAGGCACACATGCTCTCGGTAGTACTCTTCTCCCTGAAGGCAGTAACCTTCATGTGGACGTGGGGCCACAGAGTCTAGTGAGCTTGGTGTTCGGAAAGCTCATGGTGCTTGTAACCCAGTGTCAGCTCCCCCAGTCCCACAGAACTTTTGTCTCTGGCATCTAGGCCACTTGTCTCTAGTGGACACATCTCTAACTTTAACTTTGCAGGTTGTTTTTCCCCAGCATTTGATCCCACGTTTTTACATAGGTTCTTTAGTGAAGATTTGTCCACCTAGGCATGGTGGTTCACATCTATAAACCTAGCACTGGGGAAGCTGTGGCAGAAGAACTGCCATGACTCAAGGCCAGCCTGGCTACATGTGGTCACGCACCTTCAATCCCAGCACTCAGGAAGCAGAGACAGGCCAGTCTCTGAGTTCGAGGCCAGCCTGGTTTATAGAGTAAGGTCCACGATAGCCAGGGCTACACAGAGAAACTGTCTGTAGGGTGGGGAACACAGCAGTGGCTACAGCTTTGTTTAACCTAGGTTGGGTGTGTCTAGGACCGTGGGAGGGTCTTTGATGTTTGAGTCAGTGAACACTGAGGGGTCTTTCTCTCTGGCACTGACCTCTCTGAGGACCTTTCTGGAAGGCAGCACGTGGATAGAATGGTCCCCTCTCTGTATCCTGGCCTCAGCCCGGCCCTGTGGCTTTACAGATGTGTGTTAAGCCAGACATATGTGAGATTTAAACTGCAGTATTTAACAGCCTTGTCTCCTTGGGTGACTTCCTGTCCTGTTTGATTAATCCACAAATGTTCTGTGATATGGTTTGATGAGCATGGGCAGTCAGCTGACTCTCCTTACCCCTCAGAGCCCCACTCATTTCCAAGGTCTTCCCTCAGGATATGTTTCTGGGTTTGAGTGAATTTATGAACACACTTGCTTATCCTACCTTGCCAATGGCTAGACTTAGGTAGGCATCTGTGGGGCCTGGAAGTCCATTCTCACTCTTGTTTGGTTTTGGAGGGGCAGATGTCTACACTACGCAGTGGTCGGAAGAAGCAGCCCACCAGTCCTGATGGTCGTGCCTCACCCATCAACGAAGACATCCGATCCAGTGGCCGGAACTCCCCCAGTGCGGCTAGCACTTCCAGCAATGACAGTAAAGCAGAGACAGTGAAGAAGTCAGCCAAGGTCAGGGGCTTCCCTCCCTCCCATCTGGGCCTGGGCGTTTCCCTGGCTTAGAGGCTACAGAAATGGGTCTTCTGCCACAAGCTTGCCAGGGTCCCAGAAACACAGAGCAGAGTGGTCGGAAAGCTCCTAGGGCCAAGGCCTCTCATTTCTAGCTAGCCCCTTTGGGCCCCTTATTGGCCCTTTGGAGAACATTCTTGCTTCAGAATGAGGAACAGCGTCTACAACACATCTCTTCTCCTTTCGCTGCAGAAGGTGAAGGAAGAGGCTGCATCCCCTCTGAAGAGCACCAAGCGCCAGCGGGAGAAGGTGGCGTCTGACACAGAAGACACTGATAGGACCACCTCCAAAAAGACAAAGACCCAGGTGAGGCTCTTGTGACACCCTGACACCCCACCTCCATAACATAAGCTCAGGTCCTCCTGGGCAAGGCAGTACCTGACCTCCAGGAAAGAAAGAGTTTGGATCCTGCTTGTCCAGGCGAGAGCTGAACTCCCCTCTGCTGCCTCTGCATAGGCCTTGCTTGTGTCCTGCTCTAGCAGTGAGTGTAGAGCTCCGCTTTCCAGTGCTTCCATCTCTTGCCTCTCTGCCTTAGGAGATCAGCCGCCCCAACTCTCCCTCTGAAGGTGAGGGGGAGAGTTCGGACAGTCGCAGTGTGAATGATGAGGGCAGCAGTGACCCGAAAGACATCGACCAGGATAATCGCAGCACGTCTCCCAGTATCCCCAGCCCTCAGGATAATGAGAGTGACTCGGACTCATCAGCACAGCAGCACATGTTGCAGGCTCAGCCTCCAGCCTTGCAAGCTCCCAGTGGGGCTGCCTCGGCTCCCTCCACAGCCCCTCCAGGGACACCCCAGCTTCCCACCGCAGGGCCCACACCCTCTGCCACTGCAGTCCCTCCACAGGGCTCCCCTGCAGCCTCACAGCCCCCTAACCAGACTCAGTCTACAGTGGCAGCTGCAGCCCACACTCACATCCAGCAGACGCCTGCCCTGCACCCACCTCGGCTGCCCTCACCTCATCCTCCACTGCAGCCTATGACTGCACCGCCTAGCCAGAACTCTGCACAACCTCACCCCCAGCCCTCCTTGCACGGTCAGGGCCCACCTGGCCCTCACAGCCTACAGACTGGACCCCTTTTACAGCACCCAGGGCCGCCTCAGCCCTTTGGACTTCCTCCCCAACCCTCCCAGGGTCAGGGCCCTCTGGGCACCTCCCCGGCAGCAGCTCATCCTCACAGCACCATACAGCTTCCAGCATCCCAGTCAGCACTGCAGCCCCAACAGCCCCCAAGGGAGCAGCCCTTGCCTCCTGCCCCTTTAGCCATGCCTCACATCAAACCCCCCCCCACCACACCAATTCCCCAGCTTCCAGCACCACAGGCCCACAAACATCCGCCTCACCTCTCAGGCCCCTCCCCCTTCTCTATGAATGCCAATCTGCCACCCCCTCCAGCCCTGAAGCCCCTGAGCTCACTGTCCACACACCACCCTCCCTCAGCCCACCCCCCACCCTTACAGCTCATGCCTCAGAGCCAGCCCTTGCCCTCTTCACCTGCCCAGCCGCCTGGGCTGACCCAGAGCCAGAGCCTGCCACCCCCTGCAGCCTCCCATCCTACCACCGGCCTCCACCAGGTGCCCTCCCAGTCCCCATTCCCCCAGCACACTTTCGTACCTGGAGGCCCCCCTCCTATCACTCCACCCTCCTGCCCCCCCACCTCCACCCCTCCTGCCGGGCCCAGCTCCTCATCACAGCCGCCTTGCTCTGCTGCGGTGTCTTCTGGAGGCAATGTTCCAGGGGCGCCATCTTGCCCACTCCCTGCTGTGCAGATCAAAGAGGAGGCACTGGATGAAGCAGAGGAGCCAGAGAGCCCTCCTCCACCCCCCAGGAGCCCGTCCCCTGAGCCCACTGTAGTGGACACCCCCACCCATGCTAGCCATAATGCCAGGTACTGGTTCTGAGGAACATGGACCCAGCTGGGTGTGGGTGGACTTGGTGGAGGCAAGGAAGCAGGCGGCCCTCAGCAGGAGCCCCAACCAGAGCTGCCACCCCTCTAGGTTCTACAAACACCTGGACCGGGGCTACAACTCATGTGCGCGGACAGACCTGTACTTCATTCCTCTGGCTGCATCCAAACTGGCCAAGAAGAGGGAGGAGGCCATCGAGAAGGCCAAGCGGGAGGCTGAACAGAAAGCCAGAGAGGAACGGGAGCGAGAGAAAGAGAAGGAAAAAGAGCGAGAGCGGGAGAGAGAGCGGGAACGGGAGGCAGAGCGTGCTGCCGTGAGTCCTGAAGGGGCCTGACAAGTGGGGAAGCAGTGTCCTCAACCAGCGATGGTAGCTGGCCTGATCCCAGCCTGTCACTGTTCTCTAGGCTTCCTGAAGCCTGTAAGCTATTACCCGGCAGTTAGGATTGATGGGCATGTCCTTCCCCTACAGCCTATAGATCTGTGCCTCCTCCTTAATCCTGAGGTGTCAGAGAGACAGGAAGGGGTGACTTAGGAGACCCTCACAGGGGCATCCTGCTTTGAAGCCCTCTTGTGGGCTGGGGTACCTGGTACCTGCTCAGTCAAGAGGTGTGAGGGATGCCAAATCCTGAAGGGGCAGCATTTGAATCGTCCTCACAGTAGGTCTTCTAGCCTGCTGGGCGCCCTGGCGCACATACACAGCTGTAACTGTTAGCACAAGTGCACACATGCACCCACCCTTGGTACAAGGGAGCTGCAGGCGAGCACAGATCGGAGTGTTGGGCCTGGCAAAGGTTCCTTGTCACTCTGTTGGGGTGAAGGGACTAAATTGGCCTGACACTGGAACAGGACAAGGGCCTTCCTCTGGAGTGAGCCCCAGTCTTAGTCCCCCGATGGCTGGGCACTCGTCCTCACACCCTCTTCTCCTCAGCAGAAGGCATCCAGCTCAGCGCATGAAGGCCGACTCAGTGACCCTCAGCTCAGTGGTCCAGGTCACATGCGACCCTCCTTCGAGCCACCACCGACCACAATTGCTGCTGTGCCCCCATATATTGGGCCTGACACACCTGCCCTCCGGACACTGAGCGAATATGCTCGGCCCCATGTCATGTCTCCCACCAACCGCAACCACCCCTTCTACATGCCCCTTAATCCCACTGACCCCCTGCTGGCCTACCACATGCCTGGCCTGTACAATGTTGACCCCACCATCCGGGAGCGGGAGCTCCGAGAGCGCGAGATCAGAGAGCGCGAGATCCGGGAGCGGGAATTGCGGGAGAGGATGAAGCCAGGCTTTGAGGTGAAGCCCCCAGAGCTGGACCCCCTGCACCCAGCCACCAACCCCATGGAGCATTTTGCCCGGCACAGCGCCCTCACCATCCCTCCTGCAGCTGGCCCCCACCCCTTTGCCTCTTTCCACCCGGGCCTCAACCCTTTGGAGCGGGAGAGACTGGCGCTCGCAGGTCCTCAGCTGCGGCCTGAGATGAGTTACCCAGACAGACTGGCAGCCGAGCGCATCCACGCCGAGCGCATGGCGTCACTCACCAGCGACCCCCTGGCACGGCTGCAGATGTTCAACGTCACTCCACATCATCACCAGCACTCACACATCCACTCCCACCTCCACCTCCACCAGCAGGATCCTCTCCACCAAGGTGTGTACCCAGCTCAGGAGCCAGGCTGGACGCAGCATCTCTCTGAGAGTCACACTGTGGGCTTTCCTGAGCACCAAGTCTCCGGAAGCTGCTCTGCCTGGGTCTCCTACAGCAGAGAAGCCTCTAGGGAAGCCTAGCCTTGTGTTGTGGGCAGGAGACACCAGATCAGGGCTCTCCTGGCCTTCAGAGCCAGGTCTGGGTCTAGGCACTCGGCTGCCCGAAGAAAATGCCACTTTTCCCACAGTAGGGTGGGAAGGGGTAGAGGGCAGGACTTCTAGCGTTGAACTGATGGCCAGGCAAAGCACAGTTCTGTCCTTTGGGAGCTGAGTTCCTAAAGGTCCATTCTATGGGCAGCAGTGGGAAGGCTAGTCTGCAACAGAGGCGGCACAGTGGGTACTGCTCCCCTCAAAGCCACGGGGTTGGTTATGAGGGAGTCCTAAAAGTGGGGCAGCATTGAGATCGGAGGGCTACTGCAACAGGACCCAAGGGGCAAGGGTAAGCCAGTGTGAACAGCTGGAGGGGCTCATACTCATAGAGGCCTGAGAGAGCTACCTCACCAGGGACCCAGGACAGCACTCCCCAGGGTGCCTACACTGGGTGATGATGGGGCTGTTCTGCATGGCCTGTGAACTGAGCGAAGGCTGCACCCACCCACACTGGGTTCTCAGATGATGATGCACAGCGCTTAGCAGTCCGAGGCATGGTGGCAGGAATGGCTGCTCAGGCCTGAGCTTGGAGCTGCTCTCTGCCTTAATGCTGTACCCCATCCTCATGAGCTGGAGCCAGACTGGGTGGAAGGGGAGTCACAGTGGTCACGCAGAAAGGAAAGAGAGAACCAGAGGCTTGCACCTGCTCCATCTGGACCTGTGTCTTTTTTTTTTTTTTTTTAGGTTCAGCAGGCCCAGTTCACCCCCTGGTTGACCCCCTGACTGCTGGCCCTCACTTAGCTCGCTTCCCCTACCCTCCGGGCACCCTCCCCAATCCTCTACTTGGACAGCCCCCCCATGAGCACGAGATGCTGCGCCACCCAGTTTTTGGTAAGAGATCACTGGAGGAGGACATGGGGTTCCAGAGGGAGGTTGGGGTTGAGTCAGCTCAGCCGGTCTTCATTTCACCAACTGCACATAGGTGGGGCTCAGGCAGGCAGACTGCTGGGCAGGGTTTGAAGGACGGAGGCCATAAATGCACAGCAAAATAGCCTGACAGGAGCCAGGACTGCCTGGGCTGCAGAGGACAACAGGCACCTGACAGGCTGAGGTGTGGGGAGGAGAAGAGGGCAGGCTAGGTCCAGGATGAGCCGGTATGAGCCTCCTTCCAGTCTAGGGGGCTCTGCTGAGCAGCCCAGTCCCTGGGGAGAGCTAAAGCTCGGTAGAGCCTGGGAAGGGCTGGCTCAGCTTCCTCGCTAGGTGAGTGCTCTGCTGGGCAAGCTCCCCTCCCTCCCGGTCTGTCTTGGTTGCTCTGGTCATGGCTGCCCCCTTGACTTGTTTTTGTAGCAGAGCCTGTTTTGCGCTTGGCAGGCACCCCCTATCCCCGAGACCTGCCTGGGGCTATCCCACCCCCCATGTCAGCAGCCCACCAGCTTCAGGCCATGCATGCCCAGTCAGCCGAGCTACAGAGACTAGCCATGGAGCAGCAGTGGCTGCACGGACATCCACACATGCATGGTGGCCATCTACCGAGTCAGGAGGATTACTACAGGTGAGGTGAAGGGAGCACAGGCTTCTCACCCCAACCCCATCCCTGTGGAGCAAAGGGGCCACCTCCTTTTCTCTGAGAGGGAGAGATGCATGCAGGCATGACTTAGCTACATGAGAGACTTCTGGGTGGGGTAGACCATAAGGAAACAGATTGGCCAGCCTCTGCCTGTAGCTGCAGGGTCCCTTCCTGCATCACCTAGCACGTCCTGATGTCCATTCTTTTATCTTCTCCTTTCTCACCAGTCGACTGAAGAAAGAAGGTGACAAGCAGTTATAAGTTATTTATTTGTTAATGCTGGCTGTGGAAACCCCAGTTCTAGGGGGCAGAAACAGGACTTTTACATCTAGTAGGCGCTGCAAGAACAAAGAGGAATATCGTCTAAAGATTTCTCTATATATTTAAAACCCACAACTAAAAACACATCTGCATAATAGTGTTTGTCTGTTGAGAGGATTTCCCGAGACCAGTTTGGGTCTCCCTGCATGACAGTCCCCCAGAAACTTGGTGTGTCCTGGGCTGGACTGATACCCAGAAAACTTACCTGCGATCTTGGGGTTTGGCTTTAGTTCTCTTTTCCTTGATTTTTCAGTAGGTGCTAGCGTCCGTTCACACCCTTCACTGTGCGCGCAGACACTGAGGCACGTGGGCTCTGGAACCCACAGGGTTTGCAGAGAGGTGGCATATGAGTTTGAAATCCAAGAGCTATAATTTTTGAAAAATCTTTTATTTTAATACATTGTAGGAAATCTTCATAATTTGAGACAGTTCTGCAGCATGGCTTTTTACATCTGTAAATAAATAATTTTAGAAGTCTTTTTTTCTTTCCACAGACGACTATTCTGATCTATTTTTTCCAGCCATGTCACAAAGTGTGAATTCCTACCAGCTATTGACAGAATACAGAGTTGATTTTTTAATAAAAAGTTATATATAATTATCCCTTTAATTAAAGGGAACAGATGGGCGTTTCTAGTTTTAAGCAGGCAGGAGCTTGGGACTGGGTTTGGTCACAGCAGTGAACATCCAAGGGTTGGCAGGGACAGTGTTACAGGCTCTTTATTTTGCTGCTTTGATTTTTTTCTGTCTGTCCCTCACATGTGCAGTGGCAGGCGTGTTTGAGTGAGCCTCCTTCCTCATTCATGAGTTGAGTGTTGACTCTGTTCCCTGGTGTCCCCGCTGTCCTGTGTCTGGTATAGAAAGCGCATGTTTATGTATCTGTGTCTGATGATAAGTTTCCTTAGAGTTTTATGCACATGTTTGATTGTTCTAGATAAATTGTCATAAACATTCTAGGAAGTTCAAGAAAATGATGCAGTACCCACCACATGAAAGACCTACGACATGTGCTTGCCAAAGGAATGTTAGAATCTGCTCATGGGCATGTCACCACACCAAGCCGTGCCAGCCACAGACTGAGAGGCTTCAGAGTGAGGAACACCCTAGGGTTACCATGGTTGTAGGTCTGGCCCGTGCTCGCTCGGGGCTATGAAGTAGGCTGTGCAGGTGACCTGCACCTCCCAGGAAACCGTGTGTGCTGCCTTTGCTCCTGGAATAGGAATGGTAGTCCTGGCTGAAGCAGGTTCCCCTGGGAAGTGCTCTCTTGCAGGCCTTGCGAGGCAGAGCAGTGGTGGGCAGAACCGACTCCTGCCCCACTGTCCCTGCTGGAACTCTCCTTCCAGAGCTTCGGAAGAGATACCGTGGCCCCTCCCCTGGACTCTCGGGGCCATTTCCACTCTTGAATGCAATGGTTGCATTTAGAAACAGCTAGCCAGGGACCATTCCGTGGGTCAGTAGACAAGGTGTGTCCTGGCCCCGTGGAGAGAAGTAGCTTGTGGTTCAGCTGGCACTCACTCTGCTCCGGGCTGACTCAGGTGTGGCAGAGCCTCATGCTCCCTGAACCATGCATGGGGCAACTAGGATCCATTTGTCTGTTGGACATGTTTGTAGCTTTTTTGTTTTGTTTTTTAACTTTCTTTTTGTCATTCCATTTCTGCCTTAACTTTGGTTCTTCATAGGAGGCAAGCTCAAATTAACCCTTGTCATCAAACTGTCTGGCCGCCTTGGCATGAGGCATTTTTTTCTTCTGGGGGTGATGACATGCCCTCCAGATAGCCTGTCCTCCAGCCCTCTGGACTGAGGAAGACCCCCACAAGGCTCTGGACAGGCAGGTCCTTTCTGTCGCATGCCACCACCTCCTTCCCCTTTTAACTGAGTCTGCCATTCAGTTAAACCTTTATTTCCTCTCTAGTACCCATTTCCAAAGAAAAAGAGTGAAGGACTCTGAAGTCTGCACTTGAAATCTGTCTGGAGTGTTTCCTTGTTAGTTTTGGGTTTCTCCCCTGTCCCGAGGTGAAGCGCTCAGAGTCTTCATTCCCTCCATGACTACAGTTCGTTTGGAGGCCCTGGACCTTTGTAGCGTCTTTGAAGCCTGGCCTCTTGGCTTCCTTTTGGATTTTCCTTGGTTTCATTTGAAGTTTGGGTTTGCTTTCTGTGTTCTGTACGTATCTTGTTCAGTGTCGTCAAGGTTGAGCTTCCAGTCTCACTGCAGTGGAGCGAGCGGACATTCTGATCGCTGCATTTCTTTAGATCTCGGAGCTAAGTGTACATACGAGTAGTTTGCCATGAGATGACACAGTGTAAACAGTAGACACCCAGAAAATCGTGACTTCTGTGTTCTCTCCATTTGAGTATTTTGTAATTTTTTTGAAATATTTGTGGACATAAATAAAACCAAGCTACACTACAGCACCCTGTGTGTTGGCCAGCGCACTGTCTCATTCCGGA
Organism: Grammomys surdaster; assembly: GCF_004785775.1. Classification (NCBI taxonomy): domain Eukaryota; kingdom Metazoa; phylum Chordata; class Mammalia; order Rodentia; family Muridae; genus Grammomys; species Grammomys surdaster. The sequence goes on along the minus strand of NW_021620991.1, from coordinate 5,011,648 downwards.
GTGTGGGGTGGGGCACCGGAGACAGACTGGGAGTGTGGGTAGGGATACTAGAGGTGGGCCCTGGAGAGTGCGGGTCAGGGCACTGCAGGTGGCCACGGAGGAGAACCGGCTCCTCCTTGCTGCCAGGCCTGCTTAGCCTCCTGGAGCTTCTAGAGACAGGTCTGTGCTGTCTGGGAGGAAAAGCTGCCTTAGCCAGTCCCCTTGCTCTGTGAAACCGAGATATTGCCACCACATCCATCACTCAACCTGTACCATCAGGATGTTCAGGGAAAAATCCTCTGCCTGCTGAGGAGAGATTGGAGCCACCTCCAGAATTTTCCAGATCCAAGATGCCACAGACACTGAAGGGAAGTAGTTCATGACCCCTTTGAGGGTTGAACAACCCTTTTGCAGGGGTGGCAAATTAGATATCCTGCATCTCAGGTAATTACAGTATGATGTGTAACAGTAAAATTATAGTCACGAAGCAGCAAAGAAATTTTATGGGGTGGGGGTAGGGGTCACCATGACATGAGGACATGGTGAATAAAAGGGCCTCAGTGTGAGGACAGCCAAGAACCACTGCTGTTGGGGCTTCTCCGGAGACTACACACTGGCTCTCCTGTAAGTATGGACGTGGCCACCAGAGACCGGACCTGGTGGATTCCTGTTGTGGCTTCTGATGACCACAGGCATTTTCTCTTGAAAGTTTCTATATTAAAGCCATGGTGCTTCAACAAGTGGAGTAAGAACCGCCCAGAGAGTATATCACCAAGCTGCCTGCCAGGGACAAAGGCCTGGGGGCATCGCGGGTGAGGTGCTGCCCGCTTGAGGGGAAGAGGGAGCGGTTAAGTGTGTGCACTGATGGCCCTTAAGCAGCTTGGGGACAGGCCAGGCAGCAGACAGCTTGGGTCTTACCTGTCACAACCCAGGTGTTAGCCGGCAAGCCACCTATGCTAGAGCAAAACTGCTCTGAGACTGTGACACACACCCCGCTCCAGTACTGGACATGTGAGCAAAGGAGAGGACAACGGAACCCACAAACGTGTTCATGACATCCACATGGTGCTCACTGGCTGAACAGTTTACTAACAGATGTACACGTCTATAACCGCATAGATAGACCGGGGGAAACTACTGGGTCATAAATAAAAATGAAACCTGACATTTGAAGCAACCTGCACGAAACTTGGAGTGACTTAGGTGACACAGAGCAGATTGGCAGGAAGGGATACACGCGCCCTGAGGAAACGAAGCTAAAAATCAGTCCTGTAAAAAGGTGAGGACAGCTATCACTGGAGACTAAGGTGGGGAGGAGGGAGAGGGAGCTGGGGTACTGTGAGTAGCTAGTTTACGACTGTTGACACTTGTTACATTTTGCTTGTGGTAAGAATCCAGAGGTTTTCAAGAATTTTTTCGAGATGCAGTTCTTAGGCAGGATGCACAAGTGTCTGTTTTTTACTTCACAAATGTCTACTAGTGTTTACTTAAGTAGGGTGTGGACATCAGTTAGAGGCCATTTATACTGCCGCTTATGAAAGGCAGAGGGTCCACATCTGAGTGGATGAGGTGATAACAGCAAGCACTCTTGCCTCAGGCCAGCCCTTCTTGCAGCTACTCCACTGACACCCCCATGGTTCCCCAAGCCTGTTTGTTTCCTAAGCAGATCCTTGGCCTGAGTATGGAGGCCCTGCAGCGTTTCATAATGGAGGCCCTGCAGCCATTCTGGTCATTGCACATGGGCTAACCAAATGACTTGATACGGTGGGAGGTCCTGGGCTTCAACCCGCACTGGTGTAAGCTTGGTGCGTTGCTTCCCTGTCGATAAGCATCCCTAGTGAGCTGTGCTGAAGGAGAGTGCCGAGATGCCACTGGGTACACTGAGGTCACTTGTCAAAAGTGACCAACAGTACCCTCCCGGATGTAGCTGGAAACATCCAGACTTGACAGAATAGCTGTGCAGCTGTGCATGTGACGGCTGAAAGTCAGGTCTCCCTCAGAAGCATGCACATTCACCAGCAGGCCATAGGTTACAAACCAGACAACACCCACCACCCTCAGTTTCCTGGTCAACCTTGGGAGGTCCAGTCTGTTCCTGAACCCATGGCTTTGAAATCAATGGATCTTGTTACTCAGTTAACTGGGAGTTGAGCAAATTAGTCCCCAAACAAGAGGAAGTGCCTGTCCCAGAGAGGATCAGGGAGGCAAGCCATGCAGCTAGCTATACAAGTGGATACCGCAGGGTTATGGCAGCCAGAGTAGGATTCTGGGGTACACAAAGCAGAGCCTGGTGGGGCTGGGCCATGGGAGATACAGCATGGGTCATGAATGAGGCACATGGTCCCTTTTCTGGCTCAGGAGCCCATGCCCTCCCTCTCCGGGCACTTTGGTCATCGGGTGTCTGATCCTTAGCTCTCTCAGTATTGGGGGATGCCCTTTCCCAGACTACTCACTGGGCTCATTTCTGGACAGATGAAGTTCTGGGCCCTGCATCTCTGTCCCTTCTGCCCAATGTGGCTATCCCAGCCGTCTGTATTTTGATGAATCGGATCAGAAACTGCACTCTAGACCACCTCAGCCCAATTCTGTTTGAACACACCAGCTTTCCTTGTTACCAGGCCAGAGTCACTAGCTCCATGACTGTTTTGCAGGACAGATGGATGGGTGAGTGACTGGGTAGGTGGGACCTTCAGAAGAAAGCCCCTTGGTACCTAGAAGTGATTTGTGTATGAAGATCCCTTGTGAAGCAGGTGCCCACTGCAGACTTTCCTCCCCACGGTCTCTTCCAGTCACCATCCTGATGCTGTGCCTGCCCTCATGTCTCTGGTCCTGGTGGACACTGTTTTTAGGAGCTTCTGCAGTTTGGCCTCCCAGGGCTGAATCAGAAAACGAGATTAGTTGGTTGGTTTGGGCTTTGGGGGAAAAGCGTATGGGTGGAGGCCCAGAACTGATACCACTGTCTTTCTCTGTTGCTTTCTTATTTAAACATTAAGGCAGGATCTCTCACTGGACCCAGCTAGCCACTTACTACAGAGATTCTGTTGCTTCCTTCCTCATATGTGGCAATATTACATGTGGGCCACCACACACATAGCATTTACATGGGATCTGGTCATCCGAATCCTGGTCCTCACTCTGGCCAGGCAAGCACTTTATGCACTGAGCTGTTTTTTACCAGCCCACATGGAGTTTGCAGTAAGACCTGTTTGACTCAGCTGGAGATGTGGAGCTACTTAAGGACATAGTTTTCTATGCATCCCGATGTCACTCGTAGGTCTGCTCCACTCCCGCCAGTCCTTGCTAAGCTCTTGTCCACTACAGAACAGAATTTACTTTGATCCTGGCCACCAGGTGGCAGTAGCTACAAAGCTAGCTGTCGTCTGGGCCACCCTGTGACCCGGGTATGGCTGAGTTGGTGAAGGTATGTGCAGCAGCTTTGGAGGTGATCACAGTGGGACAGGCTTGAAAAGATGACAGGGTTGACTGACTGTGGAGGGAGGCCTGGCCCTGGGAAATACTACAACTAAGATAAAGATTCATCTTCAAACAGGAAGTTCTTTCCCTCGCTTTCTCTGATGTATCCTCAGGGCATGCACAGTGGTACCCTGTAAGTACTCACTGAGAGGAAATGGATCTCTCCTCCCCACCCTTCATCCCCACTCCTTCCTTCCCTCCCTCCATCTTCCATGTAGACACCTGATTACACCTCCCAAAATGCTATGATGGCAGTGCATAGTGCCGAGGCTTCATGCTGGGGATCCCCTATGGGTACTGAGCTGTCGGTAGCTTCCAAGAATCTTGGGCCCAGAAATCAACTCTCAAGAATCTCTGAGCAGCTCTGCCATGAGGGCTCCCCAGTGCCAGGAGCACTGTCCTCTGATGCTCTTATCTGCTCACCCAGGGAAAAGCACTTCAAGCATGGTATGGAACCTTGCACATAAGCTCTGAACTAAAGAGAGCCTGTGGAGCCCAGAGTGTATGAGCTCTGGCATGTTTAAGAGAACCTGCCTCTCTTCCCATGATGCCTTGTAGCCCAATACAATGGTCAAGGTGCCAGCTGACCACATCCTATTAACCCTTGGTGACCATGGGGACTCCATGAGGACTGTCTTAAGGGCGCTGGGTAGAGGGTAGAAACCTTCTTCTATCCCTCCATGAACTGACACATTCACTTTAGCGAACTAGAAAATAAACAGTGAAGAGCCTGCACGTCAACCCGTGGGTGGGGCTCTGGGGCTCTGCTTGCGTCAGTTGCTCCACTGCCCCCTGTTGGAGGAAGCCTGAAGAGCAGTCCTGACCCGTGTTCCAACCTGGGTCAAGTACAGTGCAGACACAGCCAGCTTTCAGGAAGAAAGAGACTGACAAGCACCCCTATGTGGAAAAGCAATGTGGTTACATTTACATGGAAAGTTCCAGGAAGGGGACCCAGGATTTGACAAGCTAACACTGGCTGCAGTTTCCCTAATCATTTCTCTTTCAGACCAGAGCAACTTAGAGCAGAGGATAGCTATTCAGGGGGAAACTAAACACTTCTTACTGTGTAACTGAATGGTCCCTGGAGTTAGCGGAAGCCTGAGCCCAAGGCAGCCCCGGTAGCTGTGTCTTAGTAAAGGTTCAGAGACTTCATGTAGCTCGGGGCAGAGAGTGGGGGCTGAGGAGGGAACTCAGGTGAAATGCTTGCCACAAAAACATGAAGCTCTGTTTTAGATCCTCGGGTCCCACAGAAAAAGTCAGGTATTATATGTGTGCTTTTAATCCCAGAGCTGGGGAAGCAAAGGCAGGAGGGTCCCTGGAGTTCTCTTGACTGGTCAGCCTAGCTATTGGCATCTGGCTTCCATTCACATGCACACACAGATACATTCACGCATTCACACACACTCACACACACTCACACGCACACTTTTTTTTTAAGCTCAAAGTGTACAAAGACAGAACTTGAAGGCAGAGAAAGGGCTCACTAGTTTAGGGCTAGGAAGATGGGAACATTGAGAGGAACAGGAGTGTGGACAGGTCTGAGTAGACCCGTGGGCTCTTAGTATGCAGAGAAAGGAGCTTTACTTATGGACAGTGCTTGAACACGGGCAGTGTCTGTGGCCTTGATGCTGAGGCAGGCTAGGAAGGAGTGGGCTTGGGATACAGACCGGGGCCAGGTTATACAGGAAGTGATGATAGCAGGCTCCTGCTATTGCCTGAGTGCCGAGGTGTTTGGACATGAACTAGACTGAAGCCAGAGATGAACAGGAGGGCAGGGCACAGAAAGATGCTGCATCCTGGAATCCAGGGGGCGGGAGGGTGTCTGTGAGCCAAAGAAGTGGTGGCTTAATCATACCAAGAACATCACGTGGATCTGCTCAACTGGTCCTAACTGCTCAGATCAAGTGATAAGCTCCATGGTGATGTTGACACTCTCTTGAGGACAGGGCAATGGACTCAGGACCAGTTCAGTCAGAGACCATGCACTGTAGGGACTAGGAGCCACATAGCCCCACACCATGCCCAGTACACTAGGTACCACAGTGCCCTTTCCCCAGTGCTCCCCAGTTAATCAGCAGCAGGATGAGAGAGGTCCAGGGGCATCACTGAGAGCCTTGAGCAAGCTGGGATGTGGGTGACAGAAGGTGGCTAGAGGTCTTGAGAAGTCAGCTCTCTCCGGGCCAGTAAGGAGAACTAGAAGCCCAGAGACGTGTTCACATTCTCTCTGCAAGCCTGGCTCAGTAAAGTCCCAGCACCCAGAGACCTTCAGTGTTCATCTGCAGGATGAATCACTGAGAAGGGAGGGGACATCAGCAGGCAGGTGAGGTGGGCAGCTGTATCCCTGTGTCCCTGACAGCCTCCAAGAGTAGCATTTCTTTGGGTACATTGGAACATGTTCTCACTCAGACATGCCAAGCAAACTCATTCAGTTTGTCCCCTCTCTCTCTCTCGGGTACTGCTCAGTGACATCTCACCAGAGAGCAGCCCAACACCTGCCCTACTCAGCCTCTCTGCACCGTCTTCAAGCATGAACGTCTGTCTGTTCATTAGTTGGGAAGGGGGGGGTCTTATTCATTTATATTCCCCGAGGAACTGCTACCAGCCCCCATAGGGCACTGACTGGAATCTCCTAGGTGGGTGCATGGTATGCCCAAGAAATTAGCTTAAATGAGAAAAGGTTTGTTTTCCTTTGTTATCTTGAGTCCTAGGCCATGGTCCCTGTTGCACTGAACTTGTGGTAGCATGAGATGTGTAACTGAGGAACTCCTCAGCTAATGGCACCAAGAAGCAGAGATTAAGAGGCACCATCTTAATATCCCCTTCAGGGTGTACCTAATGACTCAACTTCCTCCCACTAGGCCCCACCTTTTAACACTCCATGACTTCCCAACTACACAGTGGGCCGGCGACCAAGTCTTCAGACCCAAACTATATAGCAAGTGGATGGATGGATGGATGGGTGGATGGATGGAAGGAAGGATAGATGGATGGATTTTTGATGGATAGTGGATGGATTGTTGATGGGTGGT
>NW_021620991.1:4991979-5005156 GCF_004785775.1 Grammomys surdaster | reverse complement strand
GATGGATGGATTTTTGATGGATAGTGGATGGATTGTTGATGGGTGGTGGATAGATATTGGATGGATGGATGGATGGATGGATGGATGGATGGATGGATGGTGGATGGTTAAGAGCCTGACACACATCCCCCAAAACCCCCCACAAAACTGTATGACCATGATGCAATGTGTAGAGTATATGGCATAGTTACCAGAGGAGTGTGCATTCCTCATCTTAGGCTGGATGAACCTTTGTGGTGGGGGGCTGTGTATTTTAGGATGTCTGTGACATCCTTGGATGGCAAATGGTACCAGACGCTGTCACAAACCTCCTGGGAGCGGGGAGATATCAAAAGCATCCTTGATGGAGAACCACCACTGAGAACTGAATTTCATCTTCACTGTTGGTAAATGATTTCCCCATTACACCACCACCACCACCATCCCCAAGGAGGGACAGCTCAGCCCAGGTGACCTCACACCCTTGGATAAGATTGCTGCTGTTGTTTATTTAGCTCTATTTACATCCCACTGGAAGCTTGGCCGGCTGCCAAGGCCTTTGGTTTCTCAGTGGCCGGCCTGCAGCAGACCACCTTCAAGTCCAAAGTTGAGATTCTGAGACGTCAGACATTCAACAGGAGGGGCTGGCGCTCCTCGTCGGCTGCGTCACCAGAGGGAATGTCGTAGGTGACACACAGGGAGGAGTAGAGGCAGCCGAGGAAGGACACGAGGCTGGAGAAGTACATCACGCCATTGGCACTGCCCACAGCTGAGGTCAGGGGCCCCAGGACCAGAGAGACAAGGATCTGAGCCAGAAAGTACTGGCAGCTAAGCAGAGAGATGTCTATTCCCATGCCACGCCGCGTGCCGTCTGCACTGGACCCTGCAAACTGACCGGGAGACAGTCACGTCAGTCAAACCTGCCACAACCTCCCTGCAGGAGCCGGAAAGAATGGGCCCAGGAAGACCAGGCAGGAGGCACAGGACCAAGCAAGGGTCAGCCAATGTCCAGAGCACTAACAACCAGAAGAAAGGCTGGCAGCACGAACTGTCCCCGCTTGAGCAACCCTGTGTGACTCCAGAGCCGTGGTTTCACAACTCCATGAATCCATCCGAAGCCACTGAGTTGTGTAGTTCGTAAGTTTCATTCACTTTATTGAGTTCTCGAGATGGGTTCTCACAGCCCCAGCTGGCATCAAACTCGCTATGTGGCAGGTGACCTTGAACTCCTGATTCACACCCAGCTGAGTCACCATACAGCCGCACATGCTTATAGTCCCAGCACCGAGGGAGTGGAGGAGGCAAGAGAGCCACTTTGAGGCCAGCTTTAGCAACATGGGACTTACTGGGGACAATGAAACCAAAGCAAAAGCTCTGTGGGGAGATTCAATCTCAGTGCAACTGCCAACAAAGAACCCATGCTGGGGGCCGACATGAGGGTGCAGCTGGTACAGGGGCTTGCCTCGCAACCTAAGTGTGATCTGCAGAGTCTACCTGTATACAGGTGGAAGGAGAAGACCAACTGCACTGAAGTTGTCCTCTGACCTGCACACATGAGTGGTGGCCCACATAACCATACACACTCTTACACACCAGTAGTAAAGTATCTGCGCTGAATAAGAACCCTTTTTCTTTCCCTTGTTAGGCATAGCTCTTCTTCTTCCATTACCTCCTATCCATATAGGGTATCATCCTCCCATTTCTCTAGACCCAGCCTTGAACCTGGGCAGCTGCAGGGTTGGAGGAGACACACACACCCAGGAGGGCTCCCTCCATTCAGAGCTGTCGCCCTCTGCCCAGATAATCTCCGTTTCCAGACAAAGGCCTTGCAGCTCACACCGGATTCTGCTAAGTTGCCTCTAAGAAGCAAGCGGCGACCATACCCACCTTCTTACTCTGGTAGTAATCGCAGAGCAGGGAGTAGGGCAGGGTACAGAGCGTGGAGAACAGGATACCATAGGTGGTGCAGAGAGACAGGACCACGTACAAGTTCCTGGAGAGTGTGGCCAACCCAGTCCCCAGGCCGAAGGCGAGGTAGGCGATGAAGTAGAGGGTACGGACGCTCAGACACTCCTCCAGCTTCTCCAGGATAGCTGTAGGCAAGACAAAGGCTGCATAGGTGGCCAGGCCTCTTCCCTGCTCTCCCTCTCCCGGGCAGAGCAGAGGGAGACACAGGCAACCAGCATGGCAGGTAGCTTGTCCCTGGCTAGAAAAGGAAGACACCCCTGCAGGCCTGCTTTGTGGTAGAGCAAGACCTGGGGTGTCCTCATTCACACCTGTCCCATAAGGGCCTGGGGCTTCTACAGATCAAAGATCTGTGTGGTTCTTGAGGGGCTCAGGAAAGTGGGATCTTAGGCTAAACCTTTCCCTCAGCTGGGTGTCATCTTCATTGAGGCATGCCAGTGAATTAAGTAAAACAGAAGGCCACCTAGCTGGGGGGCCCAGGACCCCCCAAAGTGCTCACCCCAGGTGCGTACAAGTGAGACTAACATCTAGTTTTGGGGTGTCTGGGGACTGACTTAGCTTTAAACATGCTAAGCACATATATAGACTATTGCACTGAGCTGTGCCCTAGCCTATAAACACCCTCTCTGTTCATCTCGACCACCCTAAGCCCAGGGAAGGCAGGGATGGCAGGAGTCATGCTGTTATGTGTGTGATGATGCACAGAGCCCAGGACCTTGTCAACGCTAAGTAATCTCTTCACCGTGAGCTACACCCCCCAACTCCTTCCCCACCCTACCTACTCAGTCTTACTTTGTGTGGCCCCTGAGCCAAGAGTGGCTTTGCAGGTTTTTTTTTTTAAATTTTTTCTTTTAAATATTCACTTAGTATGCATGGTAGGGCTGGAGTAGGTCTGCCATGGCATATGTGTGGAGGTCAGAGGATAATTTGTTGCAGTTTCTTTTTCCACTGTGTGGGTTCCGGGGATCAAACTCAAGCTATCAGGCTTGGCAGCAAGGGACTTTACCCACTGAGCCTCCCAGCCACTTTGGGTTTTTTTTTGTTTGTTTGTTTATTTGCTTTGTTTTTAAGATTTATCTATTTTATGCATGAGTACACTGTCGCTTTCTTCAAACACACCAGAAGAGGCATCAGATCCCATTACAGATGGTTGTGAGCCACCATGTGGTTGCTGGGAATTGAACTCAGGACCTCTGGAAGAACAGACAGTGCTCTCAACCACTGAGCCATCTCTCCAGCCCAAGCTGCTTTATGTTTTTAAATGACTACAAAATATATACAAAAAGAGCTTTTGCTTCCCTGTTTTCATGGTGCATGGGGACGCTATGACCAACCTCTGCCAAGTCCCTTCTTCAATGTCACCACTGACTTGGGACCACTGGGCTCTGCTGAGAAATGTCAACACAGACACGTTGGCCTCAGAATCTGGAAGTATCTGCTGCCTGGCCTTTCCCCCTGAGATCCCAGGAGAAGACTGGAGCTTCACACTGTCAGCCCAGCCCCAGGGGAACTGTCTTGGGATGAACTAAGCATGGCACCCCTGGGGTTACCCAGGAGCGTACCCTCATGGTCAACTCAGGCTGCAGACACTGGCCACCCCGCAGTCAACGCTCTTGCTTCTTTCTGCCTCCCACATCACCACTCAGTGGTCGCTTGCCTCCTTCTCAGGGCTCCTCTGGCCCTGCTGATCTACAAAGCCGTGTACAGAGAATGGAGTTAGCAGGCACATAGCAGCCTGTATATGGCCCCATGGTTTGCTCCAGGCCCCACTTGGCTTATGTGTGAGAACTCATGGTCTATGCAAGTCTAAACACATCCCTTAAAGGATGCTCCCTCTTTGGAGACCTGACACCCTCAGGATTGGTCTCTGTACCCCAGGTATCTACCCTGGGTCCGATCAGTATAGCTGGTAGGCCCAGCAGTAGCTAGGGACCTGAATGAAAGATGGTCGTGATGCCTTCCCTGCAGGGGGACTTCCGGCCTGCAGCTGCAGATGACCTTTTTTTGCTCAGTCACTAGGAAGCATGCATGCAGCAGGTACCTGAGTAGAAGGCAGCACTGAAGGCATAGATACACATGCCCCAGCAGCCCATGGTGACACCGCTGTTGTACTTCTGATATGCTTCCGACGTGTGCGGCGCCTTTGGGTCGCCCTGAAACACCACCTCGCCCATAAAGTCCGTGTAAAAGAGCAGCATGCCCTCAAATGAGAGCCAGCCTGGAGGAAGACAGAGGCTGTGACCTGCGGCCACCAAGGCTGTGGTCCCACCCTTCCTTCTGCTACTCTTGCTAGCCAGAAAGTAATATGTGAAATTCAGGCTTGGTGGCCCACACCTGTGATTCCAGCACTTAGAAAGTGAGGGCAAGGAGGTCAGGAGTTCAAGGCCAGCCTGGGCCATGTTAGCCAGGGCCATGACCTAAGTGCCTCCATTTTGGTTGAACCGTGACAGTTTTTCATAATGAGAGAGAATTGGTTTCCAGAAGTATAGGAATTTGTTATTTATTTTCTCTTTTTTAAAGATTTATTTATGTTTGTGAGTACCCTATCATTCTCTTCAGACACATCAAAAGAGGGCACCAGATCCCATTACAGATGGTTGTGAGCCACCATCTTACCAGTGCTGACATTACAGATGTGTGCTACCATGTCCAGCTGAGGATGATGATGGTGGTGGGGGAGCCAGACTCGGGTCCCCATGTTGTGTGACAAGCACTGTACTGACTGAGCCATCTCCCCACCCGCCTCTGTTATCATCATTTAATTCTGAAGCAGAGTCTTAAGTTACATGAGAGCATGGAACTTGCTATATAGCCAAAAATGACCTTAAACTTGTGCTCGCCCTGCCTCTAGCCCTCGAGTGCTGGGATTCTAGGCATACCTGGTTTATGCCGTGCTGGGAACAGGATCCGTGTAAGCACTCTACCGACTGAGCTGTACCTTTAGCCTATCGGATGTTACTAAACTCATTCCCACAGCAGCAAAGTGCGTCCAGATACAGACACATCCCGACACATTTAACCTTTCCCCTGGGCTGGACATCTGTGGTCCTATCTTAGCTTTTGTTGGCATAAACTATGCGCCACTGAACACCTGTCACCTATGTTTTGGGTGCCATCCATGATTTTTGGCTTATTTGGGAACCCTGCAGGATCACCTTGGGAAAGATTTAGACTGTTTTTGAAGTCTTGCTTGTGCTTGCCCATCTCACTACAAATCCTATCACCCCCAGACCTTCAACAACTCAACAACAAATGAATAAAAGCCAAACTGGGGCGTTTCTGTAGTTACTAGAGTGCCCAGCCCTGGTGCTTTAAGAGCGCCATCAGGTCTGCGAGTGGACAGGAGTTCTGTATGCATCCACAAGTAACGATGGTATTCCAGTTAGTGGGGTTCATCGCTTAACCTGGAGCCGAGCCTCCAGAGCAGCAGCCAGGCCCACACTCCACCCTTGCTCACGCCTGGGTGACTAAGGAACATGAAAAGCCCGGAGACATGAGGCTCTGTGTCCAGACTCAGCACACGCAGCACACTGGCTGCACCCCATCACAGACCAGGGCAATGTGGCTCACCCAGAAAGTGATTGACACAGAGAGTACGCAGCGCCTTGGGCATGTTGTAGATGGTGGAACAGAGCCGCCGCAGAGACAGCGGCTGCTCCGACTGCTCACTGGGGCCCATCAGCTCGCTCTCGTATTTCACACCATTCAGGAGGATGTTTGCGACCTGTAACAGAGCCACAAGACACCAAGTCAGAGCCATTAGGCCCACATCCCACAGAGGTGTGTGACAAGGTATGCTGAGAAGCAGAACACACACAGCCCACAGCATACACTGGAGGGACCTCTGTCTTTTCTAACTGTTTTTTTTTTTTTTTTTTTTTTTGGTTTTTCGAGACAGGGTTTCTCTGTATAGCCCTGGCTGTCCTGGAACTCCGTAGACCAGGCTGGCCTCGAACTCAGAAATCCACCTGCCTCTGCCTCCCAAATGCTGGGATTAAAGGCGTGCGCACCACTGCCCAGCTCTAACTTTTAATTTTATAATAATTATTATTATTATAAATATTATTATTGTTGTATTATGTATGTGTGTGTGTATGGTGTTTGTGAGAGAAAGTGTGTGTGTGTGTGTGTGTGAGAGAGAGAGAGAGAGAGAGAGAGAGAGAGGTACATGTATGAGTACAGGTGTGCACATACCACAGCAGGCATGGGGAGGTCAAGAGAACAATTCTGAGAATCACTTTTCTTCTACGGTGGGTTCCAGGGACCAAACTTAGGTCACCAGGCTTGTACAACAGGAGCTTTCTCCAGCCAAGTGTCTTGCTGGTGTCACTCTGCCTTCTTACAGGTAACAAACCACCACACACCGCATGGGAGAGCACACCGCATGGGAGAGACCTCTTGTCTGAGACCCAGGAGTGCTAGCATGGGAATTTTTTTTTTTTTTTTTTTTTGGTTTGGTTTTTTCGAGACAGGGTTTCTCTGTGTAGCCCTGGCTGTCCTGGAACTCACTCTGTAGACCAGGCTAGCCTCGAACTCTCGAACTCAGAAATCCGCCTGCCTCTGCCTCCCAAGTGCTGGAATTAAAGGCGTGCGCCACCACCGCCTGGCTATGGGAATTTATTTTGAGTAGGCCCACAGTGTGGCACAGGAGATCTCTCCCTCCCTCCCTCCCTCCCTCCCTCCCTCCCTCCCTCCCTCTCTCTCTCTCTCTCTCTCTCTCTCTCTGTGCATGCACGCGTGTGTGTGTTTGTGTATATGAGAGAGACAGAGATACAGACAGACAGACAGACAGACAGGATCTGCACACAGAGGAAAGAAATCCCTCAAAAAGTAAAATAATACAATTAAAATAAATACAGATCATGGGAGAGGGGCAGAGGGACAGTTGATAAATGCTTGCCGTGAAGACATGAGACATGAGTTGCAGCCTTAAAACTTAGGCTGATAAAGAAACCAAAGCCATGTTTGCAATCCCAACACTGAGGAGGCAGAGACAGACAGAGTCCCGCTCTTGCTCGTCAGCTAGCCTAGCCTACTCGGCAAGTCACAGGCCACCGAGAGCCCTGCCTCTAGAAAGCAAGGAGGATGGAATCTAAAGCAGACCCAAAGTTGACCCTTGACCTCCACATATATCCACATACATGTGTACATGCACACACACGTGAAATACAGGTCAGTTTTAGCCCCGCCAGCCCTCCCAGGATTTTTCCATAAGAGAAGGCTATGAAAACCTACTTCAGGGTGACCAGCATAAAGCCCTCTCTGCACAGGTGGGTCTCCTGCCACATGGAGGCCAGCCAGCCAGCCATGTCAGAGGGCACCTTGCCCCTCAAGGGGGTTCCCCCTGAGCACAGGAACCCCACTGTCAGGAGAATGAAAAGAGAGGCCCTGTATTTGATGGGCACCGCAGGCCACAGGCATAGCTGTCAACCTTTCGGAAATGAGGTTCTGCTCCCCAGCGCCTTGCATGGATTGGAGGCACCGACTCCAGTGTGGACTCATCCCAGAACTGAGCTGTTTGGAGAATGAGGAGGAGGAAGTGGTGCTCTGGCCGGGCAAAGCTTGTCATCACGCCTGTGGCAGACGACAGCTAAAAGCATCAGGTAACTCAAACCTGGACCTTGTTGTGTTCATATTTAGCTTACTTAAAAAAAAAATGGTCTTATAAAGCTCCCAGGTGCTGGGGTTATGGGGTCACACATACACACCATCCACCCTGTGACTGGGAAGCCAAAGACTGAATTTCAGCTGTCTACCAACTGAGGTACACCTCCATCTTTAGCTCACAATTTTAACTATTTTCTTTCTCTGTCCATCTGTCTGTCTATCTATCTATCTATCTATCTATCTATCTATCTATCTATCTATCTATCTATCTACGCATTGGTGTTTTGCCTGCATCTACGTCTGTGTGAGGGCATTACATTCCCTGGAACTGGAATTACAGACAGTTGTGAGCCACTGTGTTGGTGCTGGGAACTGAACCCCAGTCCTCCACAAGAGCAACCAGTGCTCTCAACTGCTGAGCCAGCTCTCCAACCCAAACCACACTGTTGCCGGAATGAAAGCTGGGAGGGAATAAGAAAAGAATGATGGGAAGCCCCTGAGTTCTGTGAAATAGCTCACTCCATTTGACAAAGGGCCAGAGAAGCTGCTTGGATGTCGTCAAAATGAAGAAGACAAGCCCTTGATCTGTGCAGTTAGGAAACACTGCCTCTGAAAACCGCAGGCTGAATATGCCAGCGACTTGGGTACTCTCCCTGGGAGGAACAGCCGCTCATGGCAGAACCTTCCTTCTGGCAGAGGCTCAGCCAGGTGGGCACATCGGTGGCCTGAACAAAGTGTCTCATTGAGTCAGTCCTGTTCCAGTCTACCTGGCTCCAGAAAAAGTTCCCTAGAGGGACCCATGCAGGTTAGATGCTTCATAGGTCTATGGCCTAGAAACCCTGCGTCCCCAATCTCTCTCCTCCTGTGAGGACCCTGGGCTTAAAAGGCATAGACAGTGTCTACCTAGATAAGAAACAGTCTTGCTTTGAGTTAGAGGAGCCTCCTCCTTGAGGTAGTGGCTGCTCCGTGTGCACACCCACACTCTCTTTCCCCCTCTCTCCCCATTTCCCTCTCTGTTTCTCTCTGTTACCTATCTGTCTCTGTCTCTCTCTGTGCATGTGTGTGAGCATGAGCACACATGTGCACACATGGATACAGGTGCACGTATGTACAGGTAGAGGCCAGAGGACACCATCAGGTGTGACTCATCATGTACCCTCTCACCCACCTTTTACTCTGGCCGAGGCAAGCGCTTGGCCAGCTGAGGCTCTGAAAGTAACCTCCAGTAGCAGCCATAGCCTCATGGACAATCCGACATATACTAACCCTTCTTCACACAGTCTTCCGGAAGATCTGTCCCTCTGCAGAAGACACCTTTGAGTGTGCAGTCCTTCAGGGTCATCTAGTGACAGACCTGAGTAGGAGCGACTGCTCACACTGGGGAGGTCCCAGAGACACTGCAGCCTGCCAGGGTGTTACACCTTCCTTCAAGGCTCAGATATGTTGGTGCCGTAGTCACAGGGCCCATGTGGGCAGCTGTGAGGCTGGAGATGTTTGGAGTCGGGGGAGCAGGCCTGGAGCTTGAGTAGGGACGAGGTGTGTCCAAACCCTGGGAATCTCGTCCTCCTGAGATTCGCAGGAGTAAGATTGCTCCCCAGGCCTACGTGTCCGACACAGGGAGCCCTGTGCGCTAACCTTTGTCCCCACTGGAAGAGGTCACATAGCCGGGTAGCCTCATTAAATTTCCTTTCCCCTTATAAGGCCGTGTCCAGCAGTGCCCGGAATTCCTCCTTATGCAAATGAGGCATCTCCAGCACCTGTTCAATGGTGTACGCTCAACCCAATAATAGCCCCTCCTCGCCTCCCCAAGGTTTAAATAGCCTTTGCTCCGCCATTAAAATGAGCTGTCTCATAGAAGTGCTCTCAGGAGAGCCTGTTCTCTAGCCGTCTGAGGTCTCTTAACTCCCAGCCATCTTACCAAGGACCACTGGATCCTTGCCTCCCCCTGGACGTTTATTTGCTTTTACCTGTTGGCTGAAGGTCACATTCCTTCTCCTGCTGGTTTCAGGGCCATTTCCTCCAGTCACGTCTGGGAGAGCCAACGTCTGGGGCCTCTTCAGAATCCCCGAGGCCCGTGGCTTAGAGGTGTCCAGAGAGCCTACCCTTAGCACATCTCCATCAGAGCCCAAGGTCAGGGCTCCCTCTCTCCTCTCCAGCCCCCTCTCCTGGCAGTAGAAGCCATCGGGGGCCCGGGGAAAGCTGACGCTGATGGCCTGCCTCGGGACACTGCTGGGGAGAGACAAGTAGTTGTCGTGGCCTGCTGTGAAACAGTCGATGAGCACGCTGTCGATGTTGGAGGTCCCAAAGGATGACGCGAACTCATTGATGCCTGTGAGGGAACTGTCCCTGCTGATGAAGCTGCCATACTTAGGGGTGAGCGGGCTAGGTGGGGAGATGGGGCTGGAGAAGCTGGCGTACAGGCTGGTGGCTGAATTAGAGGGGACGGTGTCTCCGGGACCCTCCTCCAACAGGACGGGTGGGGAGGGGGGCAATGGGAGGCTTGGGCTCTTCATAGCTGTCCTCTTCTCCCCCAGGGGCCGAAGGGGCCTCTCAGGGATGCTAATCAGGGTGAGCACGGTGGTGACACTCAGGGTTATGGCGGTGAAAACATAGATGACACGGAGCTGGCCCCCCAGGGCCCTCCCAAAGCTGGTCTTGTCCCAGTGGATGCCTCCGACCACGTAGCCGAACCCTCCTCCAAGACCTGTGGAGAGAAAAGGGATTCAGTGTCCTCCTACCAAGACAGGCAAGGAAGGTCCCAAGCAGAAGTGGAGCCATTTCTCAGAACATAAGTGTCAGAGTCCACTCCAAGGACCCACAAAGCATCTAACCATCTACACTCCAGAAAATGTAAGGGTGGCTGCTCCCCCAATCTCCCGGGGTATTCCTAACACGCTCCCCCCACCCCCCGGGCCAAGTGACTTGACTTTACATTAAGCTTGGCTCCAGGGCAGGGAACCAAAGGACAAACCGCCAACCTGCCCTTTAATTTGAAAGGAACTGTTAGAAACACAGAAGGTGCCATTTGGACCCAGCTACTCCATGGATTTGAGATACTCACCGAGCTTCAGTGCAGCACAAACACGCCAAGACCGCATCTTCAACATACAAGCCAGTGTGTGCACGAGGATGTCCCCTGGTCATCCTGGTGCATGGCCACCAGGAGGAAAGTCACCTCCAAGGATGGAGTGTGTGAACTGGAGTCATTAGGCTTGGCAGCAAGGGTTAACCGACGGCAGCAAGTGTCTTTACCCAACGAGCCATCTCATGGGTGAATTTGGGGTCCCAATAATTAGGTTTTGTTTCATCTTCTACAGGAGCCATCAAAGATTGTAACCCTTAAACAAGGGTAGGTTTCAGGTGGATTTTTTTTAATTTTAATTTTATTTTTAATTTAATATACTACTTGCGTATGTAGGCCCGGCTCACTCATGAGACCAGGCTGGCTTCACCCTCACTGAAATCTCTCCCTGCCTCTGTGACGGCCTCCCACGTGCTGGCATGAAACGTGCACGTCACCACATGTGGCTCTATTTGTAAGGTTTTTATTTATTTACTTTTGCTTTGTGTGTATGTTTGTGAGCCTGCTTGAGTTTATGTACAGCACATGTGTAGGAAGAGGCTGTGGAGGCAGGAAGACGGTCTCAGATGTCCTGGATCTGGAGTCATGTGTGTTGACTCTCTGCCACACAAGAGCTCAGGTCCTCTCAGCAAGAGCAATCAGGGCTCCTAACCACTGAACCATCCCACCACCTCCCTAAACTGCTATTTTAAATTACATTTCTATTAATTTTAGTGTGTGTGTTTGTGTGTGTGTGTGTGTGTGTGTGTGTGTGTGTAGCATACCACAGCATGCATGTGGAGGTCAGAGGACAGCTGGCAGGAGTTGGCTCTCTCCTTCTGCCATGTGAGTTCTGGAGGATCAGACTCAGCTTTTCAGTCTGGGTGACAGACAGGTACCTTTACCCACGGAGCCAATTGAATAGCCCCTTGTTGTTTTGAGACAATCTTACTATGCAAGCCTGGTCACCCTGGAATTCACTGTGTAGGAGGAGCTGGGCTTGAACTCCCGTGATCCTTCTGCCTCTGCCTCCCCAGTTTCTGGGGTATGGTCACCCCACTTGGATGCCTGTTCTCTTTGATTCTGCCTGTGTCTCTAGGATCGAACCTCCAGCCTTGGGCGTCTAGGCCAAGCTCTGTCACTGAGCTGCCCCAGTTCTGACTTTAGTGTGGAGTGCTGAGCCCCTGGCATTCTGCTGAGTTCTTGCACTGCTTATAGGTCTGTCCTGGGAAGTCTTAGTAGGTGCTGTCACACAGTGTGACAGAATTGACCCCTTGCCCTTTGCCACTGTCACAGCGCAATCACGCTGTGGGGTCAGGGTATTCTTGCCTCGTCCCTGACATTGTTAGGGACACTTCTCATGTCACTGTGTGTGCACAAAGCATGTATGCGCAAGCGTGACCACCCCAGATGTTCTGTGTTATGTTTGGGAGCACCCTACTCAAAACAGTTTCTTAATAACCTCAAGCTAGTTCTTGAGGCTTGTTTGTTAGTTTGTTTGTTTGCAGTCATTCAAGAATATCCTCAGGACAGACAGACAAAGGCTGACTTGCCCCAGACATGAGGCCCAGCTGAGGTGGCACAGGGTGACCTCAGTCTTTTGCCAGCCCTGCTTGGCACCTCATTTCCTGCATTTCCGTGGATTCTCCTGGGTTGTGGGAGCTAAACTATGTCAACCTGACACAAACTATTGTCATCTGAGAGGAAGAAACCTTGGTTGAAAAAAGGCCTTCGTAAGCTCAGGCTGCAGGCAATTCTATAGGGCATTTTCTTAATTAGAGAGTGATGGGGAAGACCTGGCCCACTGCTGCTTGCATCTCTTGGCTGGTGGTCCTGGGTTCTATAAGAAAGCAGCTGAACAAGCCATAAAGGGCAAGCCAGTAAGCAGCATCCCTCCATATCAGCTCCTGCCTCCAGGCTCCTGCCTTGGCTTCCTTTGGTGATGTATGGACCGCAGTGTGAACATGTAAGCCCAATAAACCCTTCTCTCCCAACTTGGCTTTCTGGTCATGGTGTTTGGTTGCAACAATAAAGTTCTAGCTAAGGTTTTCACTGTTTGAAGTACCCTTAGCCTGGCCCTGAGGTCTTGTCTAACGTCCCATGAGGTCTGTTCAGCGCGCGTTAACAATGTCTTTGAGCAGGATACAGTAAACAAGGTTGGGCAGGGACAGTTTATGTAACCAGAAGGTCTCAGGAGCCATTCACTATTCATGCCTGACCTTTTCAAGTCCTAAAAAATACATACTCTATTTATTTCAAAATTGTGTGTGTGTGTGTGTGTGTGTATGTGGTGTGTGTGTGTCTCTGAGTGTGTGTATATGTGTGTGTCTGTGTGTATGTGTCTCTGTATATGTGTATGAGTGTGTGTGTCTGTGTGTATTAGTGTGTGTCTGTGTATGTGTGTGTTTGTATGTCTGTGTGTGTCTGTGTATGTGTGTGTTTGTGTCTCTGTGTGTCTGTGTTATGTGTGTGTATATGTGTGTATATGTGTATGTCTGTGTAGGTGTGTGTCTGTGTGTATGTGTGTATATGTGTGTGTCTGTACAGGTGTGTGTGTCTGTGTGT
>NW_021620991.1:4988558-4991969 GCF_004785775.1 Grammomys surdaster | reverse complement strand
TATGTGTGTATATGTGTGTGTCTGTACAGGTGTGTGTGTCTGTGTGTGTATGTGTCTGTGTAGGTGTGTGTGTCTCTCTTTGTGTGTATGTACATGCACATGTGTGTGTGGTATATATCTAGTGCATTTTTCAGTGCCCACAGAGGCAGGAAGAAGGCACTAGAACACTGGGAGCTGGAGCCACAGGCAGTTGTGGGTGCTGGGAACTGATTTGGCTTCTCTGAAAGAGTAATAAAAAGTTTTTTGGGTTTTTTTTTTAATAAAAAGTTTTAACTTCTGGGCCTTCTTTCCAGCTCCTCCCACACCAATGTTTTTGGGACAGTTGATTGGCTTATTTATTAGAGAAAGGGTCTCACTGTGTAACCCTGGCTGGCCTAGAAGCCAATATGTAGACCAGGTTGGTCTGGAACTCACAGAGATCTGTGTGGTTTTGGGGTGCTGAGATTAAAGGTGTATACCACCCCGCCTTTATTTACTTATTTATTTATTTATTCACATAGCCTCTGCCTCCTAAAAGCTGGGATTACAGATGTGCACCAAACTTAGTTTATACCGTGCTGTGAACCCTGGAGTTTGTGCATGCATGCCAGGCAAGGACTCTACCAACTATGCTCCATGATAAGTATTTCCTATTGATTTATTTACTTTGGGGGTGTGGTATGTGTGCCTTGGTGCCCATGTGGAGGTCAGAGGGCAGCTTGCAGGAATCAGCTCTCTCCTCGGTGGGACATTTTCAACCACTTCAATGCTGACCTATATATTTGAAATTCATCGACTTATCTTCAGATCCTGAGGTAAGGAAGGAGCTCCCCATCCCCCAAGGGCATACATCTGAATCCCACACAGCTGCAGGAGGACGACTCACCCGCCATGAGGGCGTGGATGTTCAGGCCTCGGTCCTGGTCCACAGGGCCGCACACGTCCATCATGTAGGCGTGGCTGGGGTTATCTGCCGAGTCTGCACTGAAGTCCATCAGCACTACCCCACACACCGTCAGGAGGATGCCCCACTTGTGGTTGGTGGCTGTGTCAGCCAGGGCCATACCAATGTCCCTCCCATTCAGCAGGAGCGAAAGGCCCAGCAATGCCCCTGGAAACAGAGAGACAAAGTCACCAGAGAAAATGGAGTCCTTCTCTGTCCCTACCAGCTCACTTCCTAGGTTGAGCCTGAGGACTTTAAGAGGAGCCTGTGGTATCAGTATCAGGCTGGAGAGACGGCTCATCGGTCAAGAGCACTGACTGCTCTTCCATAGGTCTTGGGTTCAATTCCCAGCAACTACATGGTGGCTCACAACCAGCTGTAATGGGAATTTTAAAAAAGGAAAAAAGAAAAAAGAGGAGTCTGTGGGAGCCACCTGCTGAGCAAATTCAAGGTGAACTTTATTAGCTCATTAAAACGAACAAACAGACAAAGAAAAAGCTAAGTGATGTATTCTCACCGTTGGCTCAGGCAAGGTTGGGTCTGGGAATTGCCTGTGCTCCAGACACTTCAACCTTCCTGAAAGGAAGCCATTAAGCCTCGCTTCCCCATCCTCCCTCCCTTCTTTGTTTCCTTCTTTCCATTTTAGTTCCATGCCAAACAACAGACCTATGGCCAGGACAAGAATGAAAGGGCGTCTCCTTCCAAACCTTGAGGTACATCGGTCACTCCAGGCACCCAACAGAGGCTGCAGCAAGAATCCTGAAACAGAGCAGCCGGGTGTTATTGTCTGGGCTCCTAGCGCCCACGGGGATGCTAAGGCGGCTCCCAAGGTACCACGCACAAGCAGACATCCCAAGGCATGGAAACATTAGAGCAACAAGATCTGGGTTAGCGGCAAGAACCCTCGCTGCAGACCCGAGCCACCCAGGCCTGCTTGCTACGGACTGTACAGATCACCAAAGCCCCTGTGACCTTCCTTGGGACTCCTGGGCCGGCCCCCCCCCCCCCCCCCGTTTTCATTGACTTCATAGCTCAGACACTGCGCTGTCCGCTTAGCGCGGGATGGTAGAATCCTGGGATCTGCTAAATGCCTGTCCTACCCTCCAGTACAGATCAAAGAACTTAGAATACAGGATGTGACCGGCCATACCTGTGTCTGCCCACAGCCCCAGACTAAGGAGTGGAACTTAGCTCCTCCTCCTCCCTTGTCCCCTCAGGTCCCTCAAGCTGCTTCAGCAGAGGCTTCCGGAAGCTTCCGGAGATTTCCAGAGGCCGTCCACCATCGGGGCTCACCGAGGATGGGGCTGATGAACCACACCAGGCTGTAGAGCTGGTCAGGCAGGCCCATTTGCAGGAGTACCGGGGTCACGTATGCGGTCTCCATGGCGTAGCTGAACTCGATACCAAAGAGAATGCAGCCGTTGAAAAGCAGCTCCCAAAAGGACCTCTGAGGGTGCAGGTCCCCAAAGTCCACCAGCTCAATGGGACATGGGGTGTTGGGGGGCGGGGGTGGAGAAGGCCGAATGTACTTCCTCCTCTTGGGGTGGCGTTTGAAGTTGTTGGCCCGGTGGCTGATGTGTCGTGTCATGGACCCTGAGTAGCTGGCGATGGGAGACCTCCAAAAGTCCTGAGGAGCCACACTGGGGATGAGGGCCTCTCCCGGAGGGGTGCTGCTCGCCGGGGGGATCATCGTAGGCAGGGCTGGTGGGCGTTGCTGTGAGGGAAGCCCGTTTAGGGACAATAGTTACTTCACAGAGGTCTATGTGGAGCCACCATCTTTCCCATGAGCCCCTTCCCTTGGGTCTACCTGCCATCCACTTGGGGAAAGTTGAGTTTGCACTGAATAGTTCAGGATCCATTCTGCCTGTCTTCCCAACCCTAGTACTCTGTCCCCACGCCGAGCCCATTGCTCAGGGGATGGAGCAGGACCCTTTACATGGGGGCAGGAGATCAGAGAATGCCAGTTCCGTAGTACTCCAGGGGTCACCCCCAGACAGTCTTCGTCGGAACAGACACGTAAAAAGACCTTCTTGCAGGTGTCTGGGAAGAGCTTGCCTTTGCCTTTCCTTCCTTTCCACAGAAAGTCAGGAAGCCGCCAGGGGGCTGAGCACTGAGACGGCTCACTCATCATGAGGGGACAGCCCTTCCTTCACAGGGTGACAGTCACTGCTGGTCTCCTCAGTTCCTGTGTTTATATCTACTTCTTCACAGGGGCCAAAGGGGCCAGATGCCAAAGCAGCAGAGGCGGGGGTGGGGGAGAGGTGCGGTGCGGTGTGTTGTGTGCTGTACTGTGGTGTGTTGTGGGGTGTGCTATGCTGTGGTATACTGTGGTGTGTTGTGGGATGTGCTATGCTGTGGTATACTGTGGTGTATTGTGGGGTGTGCTATGCTGTGGTATACTGTGTTGTGTTGTGGGGTGTGCTATGCTGTGGTGTACTGTGGTGTGTTGTGGGGTGTGCTATGCTGTGGTGTACTGTGTTGTGTTGTAT
>NW_021620991.1:4986296-4988548 GCF_004785775.1 Grammomys surdaster | reverse complement strand
TGTGTTGTGGGGTGTGCTATGCTGTGGTGTACTGTGTTGTGTTGTATTCTGCGGTGTGCTATGCTGTGGTGTACTGTGGTGTATTGTATTGTGGGGTGTGCTATGCTGTGGTGTACTGTGGTGTGGTGTCACAAGCCCTTTCCTTCCAACTATTATTGACAGGTAAATTCCAGTCAAGGACTGAAACCTCTATGGGATTTGAACTGCTCTCTGTAAAGGAAACCCCAGAGAACTACAATGATTCCAAATACTCCGAGTAATGGGGACAGAGCCTGAGCCAGCCATCCCCTGTAACCAGGCAAGGCCTCAAGAGGTGGGACTGGGACACCAACCCAGTCACGAAACCTCCGCCCTACAGTTTATCCTGTCTGCAGGATGTGCTGGGACGGAGCCTACATGGGTCTGACCTGGGTCCTCTGCGTATATATTATGGCTGTGTAGCTTGCCGTTCTGTGGGATTTCTAACAGTGGGAGCACGGGCTGTCTCGGACTCTTTTGTTTGCCTTTGGGACCCTTTATTTTCCCTACTGGGTCTCCTCATCCAGCCTCGAGGTGTGAACATGTGCCCGGTCTTATTGTTGCTTGTTATGCTGTATTTGGTTGATGTCCCTTAAGACCTGCTGTTTTCTGAGGAGAGGTGAATGAATCTGGGATAGATTGGTGTCAGGGAAGAGGAGGTGAGGAGGAGAGACTGGGGGGAGGGGAAGCTGCAGTCGGGATGTAAAATATGAGAGAATAATAATAATAATAGGCTGGGTAGTGTGGCATGCGCCTTTAAGCTCAGGAAGCAGAGGCAGGCCAGCCTGAGCTACAAAGCGAGTATGACAGCCAGGGCTTGTTACAGAGAAACCCTGCCTCAAAAAAGAAAGAAGGAAAGAGAGAGAGAGAGAAAGAAGGAGGGAGGAAGGAAGGGAGGGAGGGAAGAAGGGAGGGAGGGAGGGAGAGATAAATTTATTTTCTGGGGGATGTGGTTCAGTACCCGAACCCTTGCTCGGTGTTCTAGGCTCCATCCTCAGAGCCACAAATGAATGAATGAATTTAAAGCAACAGCATGAGATGAGAAACAGACCCCTCACCACAAATGTATTTACATTTTGAGAAAATTTCACACCACCCAGAGCCCAGTAGGGAATTGACAATGCAAAAACCTTCCTCTGCCCTCTGCCCTCTGCCCTCCGCCCTCCGTCCTCCGCCCTCCGCCCTCCAGGGTTTGCTGCTCAGAGACCCTTCCCTGAGCGTCCAATCGCTTTTTACATTTTGAAACAAATCTGGATTATAAGTGAAAGGAATTGATTTTGATGCTGACTCATTCATGCTGTAAGCAATGTTTTCCCTCAACCCCGGGAAAGGAACAAAGACACCAGAGCTCTGCTGGGGACTCTGCTGGATGTCCAGGTACAGTCCACCCCACCCAGCAGGCCTTCCTGGGTGATAGGCGCCCAAACCGCTGCACTTCCCTTAGCCTTGGGTTCGCTGCCAACCCCAGCACTATTTACCAAGATGACCACTGCAGGCTTTCTTCAAGACTAGGTCAAGCCTCAGTCTGAAGCCATGCTCCTGATCCTGACTGACTGTACCACTGCCCATCATGCCACTGACGTCACCGCTTCTTTACGAACTCAGAAATCCCACTCCGTGTGTGTTCAAAGCTCCTGCACTACCCCTCCACCCAGGCAGCTCCTCAGAAGACAGCAGGGGTGGAGATGGTTGCACATAGAGAGAGCAGGATTCGGAACACCCGTTCATCTATCCTCCGTGTACTTACCCTCTATCAGTCTGCTCTCTGTCCATTCACCTATCCCTCTGTCTACCCACCTACCCACCAACTGCCCTCATCCATCCACTATCCATCTACCCATCTACCCTCTATCCATCTATCTATCGTTCCTTCATCCACCTACCATCATTCCTTCATCCATTGACCATTCATTGACCCGTCAGCCATCAATCGACCAACCATTCATCTACACCCCCATTTGTCCACTATCAATCTCCCCATCAACCTTTCATCCATCCATCCACCATCCATCCACCCACCCACACATCCATCCATCCACACATCCATCCATCCACACATCCATCCATCCACCCACCCATCCATCCACCCACCCATCCATCCATCTATCCATCCATCCACCCACCCACCCACCCACCCATCCATCCATCCACGCATCCATCCATCTACCCATCCATCCATCTACCCATCTATTCATCCATCTGTCCATCCATTCATCCATCCATCCATCCATCCA
>NW_021620991.1:4966594-4971296 GCF_004785775.1 Grammomys surdaster | reverse complement strand
ATCTTCTCCCCTACACACTCCCCCCTGCACACCTCTCCCCAACCCTTTCCTGGTCATACTGGAGTCCTACCCCTCCTCGACACTTGCTCCTTTCCTGCAATCCTCGTGGGCGTCCTCAGACCTGCTTGTCTGTCCTATGGGATGGTGAACTTATTCACACAGTGGCTCACGCTGTCCTTTGTCCTTGGACCCTAAACAACTCTACGATGCTTGACAAAGACCCAGCTCTCAGTAAACATGACTGACATGTTGCCTGACAGGGACTGACTCAGAAACTACTCACTGCTGCTTCAGATGCCCTCGGTTCCTTCGTACTGGAAACCAGGACCTTGTATTTGATGTTCCCATGTGTGGCCGGCCAATGCCAGGTGACCTCTCGGGTCCCTGACTCTCGTCTTTCACAGACTTTTGTTGTTGTGTTACTATAACAGGATTCCCAAGAGCGAGTGAGTTCTTACGAACAGAAGGTTATTTTAGTCCCTGGTCCTGGAGACCCTCTGGTGAGCGCCCCCTGCTGACAGGTATAGGTAACGGTGCAAAGACTTCTCTCCCACAGGAAGGCTTGCAACAGGGTCACTGAAAGGCCGGAGGTTTGGAGTTCACGGGAGCACCGGAGGAGAACTACCTTTTTGGATGAGCAACTTACAAAGGACTTATTAACTCCACGGGTGGACAGACAGACAGCATGGTAGGGGCTCTGAGGAGAGTTCAGGCCCCCGAGGTACGGGGTGGTCCATTCTTCTGAGGTCTCGGGAAGGATGGGTTTCATGTCATGTGGTTGGTGAGAATTCCACAGCCCATGCCTGCAGCCAGGCTGTCTGTGATTCCTGGCACCAGCGGGAAGGAACGGCACCCAAGGATGTGCGGGACACCTGCAGTTAAGAGGCTGTCCTGTCCAATCGCCCCATGATGTCCCAGAGTCTGCCAGCCTGAGGGAGTCCAGGCAGCTTGGGGTGGGGGTTAGAAGTTCACGGACAGGCTCCTGGCAGGGGCTGGCGTGTCCGCTGTTGTGCCAAAATCCCAACAAAAACCTGGTAAAGCCCGGACCCCACTTCAACACCATTACCTTGGGAATCAAAGCTCACCAGCCCAGATGTGGAGGGACCACACCACTTAACCCTGTCACCGACATTTGCCTGGATATCTCTGTTGCCCCAGGGTGGCCTAGGAGCCCCTGTGAAGAGTCTTGTCTCTGTGGTCTGGGACAAAGGCCTTCGTGTGTGTGTGTGTGTGTGTGTGTGTGTGCAATGTGTGTGTCACCTGTGTGTGTGCATACACATGTGTGTGTGTTCGTGTGTGTACCTCCCTGTGTGTGTGGTATATGTGTACATGTGTATGTGTCGTGTGCGTGTGTGTGTATTGGGTGTGAGTTGTGTGTGAGCATGTTTGTGTCACCGGCGTTGTGTGTGTCTCTGTGTGTACATATGTGTGTGTATCACCGGCATGTTTGTTTGGCAGAGGCAGGGTATGTACTAAAGTGCTAGAGAGTCGAACTCTGGTCCCTGGGTTTGCCCGGCGAGCATCTACCCCACTGAGCCTTTAAACTCTTCAGAGCCCTTTGGGGCGCGCGTGGGGGTGGGGTGCTTTGAGGCGGGCATAGGCACTTTTTACGACTAGACTAACTTAAACGGCAGCGGAACCAGCCTTTTAAAATAAAACAGTACTCGGTGTGCGAAGCACAGCCAGGCTGTGACTTACATCCGAGTTCCGGGACTCCCCAAGGGTCTTCGCAGCTATGAGCATCCTGGGGACACCGCTAACAGCGCCTGTCAGGAAGAGGACCCTCCCTGCACCCCCCCCCCCCGCAGCAGACCCTACAGAACTGAAGCTTTCGGGGCTCGCCCGCATCTCATTTCTGTTGTCACGGTGTAACACCTTGCTTCCTGACCCCTAATTTCCCAGACACCACTGAGGCTCCTTCTGAACGTAAATGGAGCGGAATCCTCATTGCCCAGCTCTGGGCTCACTGCCGCATTGTTCAGCCGTCAGAGAGCAAAGCACCCTGCCTTCCTTCAAACCTGACTAGAGGGGGTGGGGTGGGGAACCCCTCCCACACCCACAAATCTCCACTCCGCCCTCCCGCCGGGATGCCATGCTTTGTTGTCCCCTTCAGTGACTGTGCCTCTGGGCACATTTGTTCCCTTCACTGGGCTTCACTGGGGCCCGCACGGAGGTCTCCTCATTACTTACCCAGCTTGAATGGGGCTGTTTTCTCTCTTTCTTGGAAGCCTCCTTTAGGAGTGCTGCAGTCCAGCCCGCTCCCAAATCAAAACAGTGTCTCCTGCTGGGTGAAATTCCACCGCAGCCCCTACACAGCCCACGCTGCTCTTAAAGAGACTTTGTTTTACTCAGTTTAACTTTGTCTCTCCCTGTCTCTGTCTCTATCTGTCTCTCTGTCTCCCTTCCTTCCTTCCTTCCTTCTTTCTTTCCTTCCTTCCTTCCTTCTTTCTTTCCTTCCTTCCTTCCTTCTTTCCAACTCACCTCGGTTGGAGGAGCTTTGTCTTTCAAGAGAAATTAGATTCTTTGGGGAGCCTGTTTTAGAAGGAGCCGATTGTAACCTCAGGGTCCTCCCTCCCTCCCTTCTGGGCACGCATCTGATATGTGTCGTGTTAGGTTGGAACTGGGGCTAACCGGCCCACCATTGCCTGTGGTCTCACATCCACTAGCAGACACCCTACCAGGAATACACCTGTGAGTGTGTGATGGGCTCCCTGACCGTGAGGAAGGGAACGCTAGGCACCTCTCTCTGTCGCCAGAGGCCTAGATCTCATACTGACTCTTCTAGCCCTGCTTCTAACGGAGAGGGGTAAACAACCCCTCAGAGTTAGTAGAGCAAATCTCCTCAGTGTCTGGATTCCAGTAGAACCATGGGAATCTAGAGACTTCAGACACCAAAGAGTTAAACCCACAACACATCCAGGGATATAACTGAAGTGCCTTTCAGTCACAGCTCCCTGACATCTTTTCGGTTCCTTTCTTATCTTCCCCATAGTGCAAGACTACTGTCCCACCCTTACCTAGATACCTCGAAGTAAGCTTCCTGGCTTTTCTGGTGGTCCAAAACTCTTCCTCTAGACCCCGCCCACCATCCAGGAACTCCTGTGGCCTCCAGAATCCGTCTCTGTCTCAGGGTCTTCTATCATGAGACCTTGTGGCTCAAGCCAGACAAGATCACATCTGCTACAGCTTCTGCTGAGATGGTACTGCTTAGGAAGGGCCAGGAGAAGCTACTAGAAACAGTTTGCTGACTGCTCTTCCAGCAGGAAACATATAGGTTAGAGAGGGGATGTGGGAGCAGCGAGGTTCAGGGCAGGAGTGAGCTCTGACAGAAGGGTCAGCAGGGGCTGGGTAAAGTGTCTGTGATGGCTTGAGTTTGGATCACCAGCGCTTGTGTTCGCTGGCACATTGCTGGAACCTCAGTGCTGCAGAGGTGGATCCTGGGAGCTTGCTGGCCAGTCAATTTAGCCAAAGTTTCAAGTTTCAGGTGCAGTGAGTGACCCTGTACCAGAAAAATAAGGTAGAAGGGGCTGGAGAACTGGCTCAGCAGTTAAACACTCAGGGGTTTGTTCCCTGACAACATGGCTGCTCACAACCATCTGTAACTACAGTTCCTGGGGATCCAGAGCCCGCTTCTGGCCCCTGTGAGCACTGTGTGAGTGTGGTTCACATAAATAAGCTCAAGCAAGCACATACACATACACATAAAAATGACAGTGTTTATAAGGTAGAAGTCAGCTAGAGAAGATGCCTGGTGTTGACTTCTGGAACACACACACATACACACACATACACACACATACACACACACACACACATGCACACATGCACGCACGCATACACACCTGAGCACACAACGGTATACAACCAAGAAGTGTTGAGGATTATTTGTTCTGGAAGCAACTGGAAAGCTTCATTGGCCTCAGAGCCCTTTGTAAGAATTCTGTCAACTCAAGGTGTTTGGGTAATCAAGACATAACAGGAGACCGTGTCGTGGTTACAGGAGTCCTAGTGTGTCATATTTAATGTTTTAAATTGCTCTTAGTAATGTTTTAAATTACTCCCCGAACTATTTCTAACAGTGTTTCAGTCAGAGTCCACAGCTTTGGAGCTGCACGGTCACTCTGAGGTCAGAGAGTCCCAGCAGAAGGTCCTGCAGGAGCCGCAAGACAGAAGCAGCTTGGATCCCCAACCACTGTGGGAGTCTTATGTGACAATGTGAGTCACATATTCAGGAGCCTGAAGAGACCAGCAGAAGGCTTAGGGGCCTTTGGGACTGGAGTTACATGCGTTTGTGAGCTGCCCAGGGTGGGTGCTGGGAACTGAACTCAGGTCTCCGAGTACTCTTAACTGCTGAGCTGTCTCTGCAGCTGCCTGTTTCCTATCTAGGATGAGGTGGCAGCAAGATGCTGGCTCTCTCCCAGCATGTCACAGAGATAGGCAGAGGCCTGGGACTACACTGTGGCTGCCATGTTTGATCATAGTGTGCCACTGTGCATTACAAAGTGACCCCAAAGCAAGAGGAACTCAGCTAAAAGGGCATGAGCCTTTCCCAGACGCCGAGAACCCGGTTGCCAGCCTGTGAGGACAATAGGAGCCTCCAAAAGCAACACTGTTGCTCTCCTGGGGCAGCTCAGGCAAATCTGCTTAGAGTTGAGTACTTAAACTCTTGGCTGAAAAGTCGTTTTCTATTTCCTAACCCTAT
>NW_021620991.1:4948566-4966494 GCF_004785775.1 Grammomys surdaster | reverse complement strand
CTTGTCTCTTTCCCTTTCTTTCCTCTTTCTCTCTCTTTCAAAAGAATACTTTAAATTTTAAAATTCATGTATATGTGGTGTGTGTGTGTGTGAGTGTGCAATTGCCCACAGAGGTCAGTGGGACTAGAACGGCGGATGGATATGTGCAAGTAGGTGCAGTTGCCCAGGGAGGCCAGAAGAGGGCCCCGTACTGAGTTTGCTGGAGCTAGAGTTACAGGCAGTTGTAAGCTGCTTGAGGCAGGTTCTGAGAACAGGCCCTATTCAGGAACCAATCCCCAGAGCTGATGCTATGAGTAGAAGTTTCTAGAACCCAACAGAGCTGGGCGGAGACCAGGGTGTAGGAAGGGAGCCAGTGCCTCAGATCCCTGTGTCCTGCTCTGGGTCCATGCCTGTGGCCTTGAACTCAATTCAAAGGCAGCTCCTGTCAGCAGCCATGCCTGGTCGCCCTTGGGAGAGTCTCTACTTGGGAACTCTGTCTTTTCCTCAGAAAGGGGGCACGAGGGCCTCTGGCCTTTTGGTGAAGGGTGAATGTGTTCTAATGGCCTCTCCTGTACCACTGGAGTCCTCTCTCCCCTAGTGTTCACGGGAGTGCTTCCTTCTTGGGTCTCCCCTGCAAGAAGAGGCAAGCTGGGGTCCGCCCTCCTGGTTGAGTGGTGCTCTCTCCCTGGGGCCTCCTCTTCTTGGTCTCTTAGGCTCCTGCAAAGCAGGCCTTCATTCCTGATCATCTTCCCATAGGGCCCTTAGGCTAGCCTGTGTCCTCTGTGGTTCCTGGGGCCTAGGATGACAGTCTCTTGACACAGGCTGAGTCAATGAGCTGGCCTCGACCTGATTCAGCTCTCTTCTCCAGGTCTGAGAAGCCCACTACACTAAGATGTTGGTTTTCTGTGCCCCCCTTCCTGTCCTTGCTGTCCTCAGGGTGGGCCACAGATGGTCAGAGCCTCCCTGTCTGTGCTAACAGCCAGCTCCAAGCTCCCTGCATAGGCTGGGGCTTTAATCTCAGAACTTTCTGGAAAGGCTAACCCTGGGGACTTTGGGAGGTTAGTTTGTGAGGGTGGAGTCAGGTGACCTTGTCTCTGGCTGTACTTTCTCCCTGAACTTCAAGTCTGCTGTGAACACCCTTGCCCTTTGCTGGAAGGCTAGAAGGTCAAAAGGGGTCTGCAGCCCAGAGGCATGCGAACACAGCTGGGCTCTTAGCTTTATAAACAAACTCGTAAACATTCCTTACCCTCCGAAGGGCACCTCTGCCAGCTGGGCCCAGACTTTTCCGACTCACTCCTATAGCAGCTGACTGCCAATTTTCCAGTTGCAAGAGGGAAAAGCTTCACAAACTGCTTGTTTCCACCTGACCTGTGGAGGAGGAGGGTGAAGCCACGGCAAGTCGGAAGTTATGAACACAACACGTTTATAAAATTCCAACTACAGAGGCCTTGCCAGCGGGCCTAGCCAGACTGCAAGTGGCAAAACTGACAGCCCTGTGTGGGCGGATGGGTGGATGGGGCCAGGTCACACAGCGGAAAGGCTGAGTTGAGATGACAGGAGAGACCTGGGGACACTCAGAGGCTCCGGGGAAGACAGATCTCCATCAGATAACACGAGCCTTCAGAAAGATCATAATCAGAAAGTCAAGCTGTGTGGTGATTGTGGCCCGAGATCCCAGCACTTCAGAAGCTGAGGCAGGAGGATTGAGAACTCGGATTAGATAGTGAAAGTTTGTTTCCGTAGGTAGACAGACAGATGGACTGACTGATGGACAGATGGATGGGATTGTGGGTAGATAGAGGAGTTGAGCATTTTAAATGCAGAAAGTATATCAACCTGCCCTCTGCCCCCATCCCCTGCCTTCCAGAAACCTAGAACAGTAAGATACCAACTGCAAAACAGTCACTTCTCAATTTTGCCTTCATATAATTTTTTCATATAATTTTTTTATTGCTTATCAAATATGACAGCAAATTTGCTTACTTATATTTATTTACTTAGTTTATTGTAATGAGCTCAAATAAAGCCACTCAAATGTAGCCAAATAATATTTGAATTTACTCTTTGAAGTTTTCATATATTGATACAATGTATTTTGAGCACATCCATCCACACTGATTTTTTTTTTTTCCCTTTTTGGAGCCAGTCAGACAGAGCCCAGGCTAACCTCAAGCTTGCTGATAACAGGATGACCTTAAGGGCTGACTTCGCCTCAGCTCCTCTTGCACGTTGCAGCTCCTGCATGTATGTTGAGGTTGCAGGCCTGCACTGGCTTATGCTCTGTTGGGAGTCAGACCCAGGACTTTGTCAGCCAGGCCAGTGTTCCACAGACCGAGCCATGCCTCCAACTCTATGTGTCCTTAAAGAAAAATTTGTAATTAATTTACTTTATGTGTCTGTTTTGCCTGAATATGTGCATGTATGTATGTGTGTGTATGTGTCACACACACACATACACACATGCACGCACAGGCGAGCGCCACGCTTGTGCCTGGTAGAAATCAGAAAAAGGCACTGGATTCCTTTGAACTATAGTTATGGATGGTTGTGAACCACCATGTGGGTTCTGGGAACTGAACCCTTTGGAAGAGCAGCCAGCGCTCTAACCACTGAGCAATCTCCTCAGCCTGCTATTTGTCTATTGCTAACCTCAAGACTCTTGTCGGATACAGTCGTTCTAATTAATATAGTTTTTTCTTCCTGATAAGTAGATTAGCTCTTCACTCTCCTTGTATTTATTAAAAGATTGTATTGGATAGTTTTATGACAACTTGACACAGCTAAAGTCATCTGAGAGGAGGGATCCTCAATTAAGAAAATGCCTCTGTAAGACCAGACTGTAGGCACGCCTGCAGGGCGGTTCTTTAATTAGTGATTGACAGGAGAAGACCCAGCCCATTGTAGGCGGGGCCACCTCTAGGCTGGTGGTTCTGGGTTCTCTTAGACAACAAGTTGAGCAAGGCAGGAGAAACAAGTCAGTAAGCAGCACTCCTCCGTGGTCTCTGCATCAGCTCCTGCCTCCTGTTCCTGTCTGTCTGAGTTCCTGTCCTGACTCTCTTCAGTGATGAACAGTGATGGGCAAGTGTGACCCTTTCCTCCCATCTTGCTTTGGTCATGGTGTTTGATCACAGCAGTAGTAACCCAGAAGGTTTATTATTTTAAGTCTGTGTATGTGTCTGTGTGTAGGTATGTCCGTGTGAGTGCAGGTGCCCTAGGTGGCCAGAAACATCAGTCATCCGTAGGCAGCTGTGAGGTTCTGGGGACTGAATTAGGGTCCCTACAGGAACAGTAAGTACCCTCAGAGCCATCCCTCCAGCCTCTGTCCTTTTGCTTTCTTGATAGAGTGCTTTGTTGCACGAGAGTTTCTAGTTGGTGGGCCCAGTGTCCCTCCCAGCCCTCCGTGCTTGTGCTTTGGAAGAGTGTATCCAACACAGGGTAACCAAGTCTTCTAAGCGTTGTGTGATTCTAGTTCTTACAGTTAGCGAGGATGCCACAGCCGCCGAGGCCTTCACAAACACTAACATGAGCTGGCCAAATGCTGGACCCTAAAGTCTTAAAGGAGTCAATCTTTGCACAGGATATTCTCTGAAAAGACTAAAAACAAGCTAGAAATTTACATGTAAATAAGGGGGAACGAGGCAGTGTGGAGGTAGACCGTGCTTGTATCCTATCGAGCTGAAGGCATGGGGCTTGTGGGTTTGACACCAGCTAGAGGTAGGTAGCAAGACTCTGAAATAAGAGGCGAGACTAGCAAGGAGGCTCAATTCCTAAAGGCTTGCTTCGTAAATATGAGGACAGAACCCACGTGAGACACTAGACACGGACATCCTTAAACACTTGGCCAGAGGTGTCTCCCGGGGAACTCCAAATCCAGCCAGACTGACCGTGAAGAAGGATAGCACAGTTATCCTTCTAACTGACTATGCTATCAAAATCAGGAGAATTGTATGATCATCTCAAAAGATCAAGAAAGCTGGGTGTGGTGATGCATGCCTTTAATCCCATCCCCTTGACATGGAGGGATTTCTGTGAGCTTGAGGCCAGCCTGGTCTGGTTTACATAGAGAGTTCTAGGCCAGCCGGAGCTGTATTGTAAGACCCTAAAAAAAAAATTATCTCTGAATCTCAAGGATGATGGCCCTCTTGAGCAGATCTGGAGTAGGAAGGAATACGTTAGAAAACACATTTACCAAAGACCTATGCTCCAGCAAAGATGGTAGGTCCTAGCCTGTGAGGAAGGGCCTTGGGAAATCAAATGTATGTAGGATCCAAGCACGAAAATACACTTTTGTCATCCTTCCATCTTGTGATCAGATGGACGGGAAGTCAGCTATACTAATAAACTATTAAAATTAAGATGTAAAGTTAACAAAGGCCCTAAGTATAAATTCTACTGTATGTCCAGTAACGATTAGAAAAATAACACACTATTTGTATTTTTGAGAGTACAAAAAAATAAAATTCAAGTCATCAAAAGCTGTTCGAGATCTCTGCCTAAGAAGCCCCAGTATGTCCCTGAGGTACCAGAAGTAGGTCTGTGTCAGCATTAGCGATTTGCAGTATGGTTGGGATTAGTTGGTTTCATAAGGCAGCCAGCCCTGTCTGAACTGCTGTCCAGAGTTAATGTGATCCTAACACAAAGCCTGGCAGACAGTGTGTGAGTGTTTGTGTGCAGAAGGGAGAAAATAGGCATAAAAATCTGCACGGGGCTAGGCATGGCACACGCCTTTAATCTCAGCACTCAGGAGGCAGAGGCAGGCGGATCTCTTGAGTTCTAGCCCAGCCTGCTCTACATAGTGAGTTCTAGGACAGCCAAGGGTACGTAATAAGGCTTTGTCTCCAGGGTCTTACTATTCACTCCTTGACATGTGATAGGAATACATTCTGATAAAGCCATAGCAAGCAGGAGTATATTTTGTATGTTATTTTCCTTCCCTTTCCTTTTTTTTTTTTCTTTAAACAAACAGGGCTGAAGAGACAGCTCAGTGGGTAAGAGTCTTGCTGAATAAATGTGACAGCCTGAGTTCAGATTCTCAGCACCCAATTAAAAAAAAAAAATCACAGAGTGGTGGTGGTAGTGGTGGTGGTAGAGGAGGAAGAGGAGGAGGAGGAGTTATAAGAGTCTAACTGGCTTGCTGGCCTCAATCCTGTCTCCAGGTTCAGTGAGAGACCCCACCTCAAAGAAGTAAGGTAGAGAGAGGCAGAGTTCGTGCACCCCCCCCACACACATGGCACACACACCACACGCATACACACAGCAGTCACACACGCGTGAAACAAAAATCATAAGTTAAAATGGCCGCTGGCTGTGGATACAAACCAGCAACCGTCAGCACTGGGCAAGCTGAGGAAGGTTCCAAACCTGAGGCCAGGCTGGGCTCTGGTGCAGCTTCAAGCTCCAAAGTATGATTCCCGCTGAGTTTGTGTCTCTCATGTAGGGCCGTAAAGCCAGAAGCCCATAAGGTCTTTAGAATGTAGAACTGGATAAGCAGAAAATTTTAGCTCTACTGATCAGTAAACTATCAAAACTGCTATGCATATAAATTGCTCTTTGTGTGTGTGTGTGTATGTGTGTGTGTACACACAATTTTGATAGTTTATTTATTTTAATTAATTAATTTATTTACTTTATCTATGTAGTGTGCATGTGGGGTCAGAGGTGGCTTGCAGGACTTGGGTCTCTCCTGCCACCATGTGATTCCCGAGGATAAACTGGTTATAAGTCTTGGCAGCAAGAACCTTTATCAAGTGAGCCATCTCGCTTGGCCTATATATTCTTTTTATAGGTTAGATAACCATATATACCTATTTGTTTACGGATTGCTAGGTCACATAATCATAACCTTTATAGATATTTACTCTTGGCTGTCCTGGAACTTGATATGTAGATCAAGCTGTCCTATAACAGAGATCCTCCTGCCTCCACCACGCCCAGTTCAAAAGCCACGTTTACTTTATGCATGTGTGTAAACTCTCTAAACTGCCTGTTTGTATACCACACACATGCAGACACTTGTGGAGGCCAGATGAGGGCGTCGGAGTCTTGAGAGCCTGCGTTACGCGTGGTTGTGAGTCATGTGACTTGGATTCCAAATCTGGGTCCTCGGGAAGGACCTGCAGGACCTCTTGACCAGTAAAGCATCTCTGCAGCTGCGTCTCCACGCACTCCACAAGCCATCTGTCCACTTAACGCAGCCAGTAAAATAATGTCCGGCAAGCGGCTGGATTCACAGCCTGCTGAGGCAGAATTTCCATTTTCTCCTCACAGACTTGAGGCAATCTATTTAATTGGTCCCCAAGAAATGAAGGGTTAGGGTGGGGCCGGGGTGTCATTTTATACACTAGCAACATGGTTTTTCTCCGGTTATTTCAGCCATGGCAATATGGTGGAGGTGACTTCTGTTCCCCGATACAAAATCCAACACCGCAGTGGGAGTGTGCTGGCCATTTGGGTTACTGTGTGTGTGCTGTGTGGTTGTTATCAGTGAGCGTCTAGAGAAGGACACAGGGAGACAGCAGGAGCCTCTCCAGACACCATCTATATTGATATAAATGGAGACACTTGCTTTGACTTGCTTGTGGCCAAGCTGGGGGCTCGCTGAGCTGTCTAGTGCTTGTCTAGACTCCCCTAGTTGGCAGCTAGGGGTCTCTTAATATTAGAGCTCTTGTCTGGCCTCTGGTGCTGGGCTTTCCTGCCACACAGAAGGCCCTGGGATCCATCTCTTTGGCGAAGCTGCCTTTTGTTCTTCCTTTTCAGAAGGACAACATTTCCGCTGCTCTGAGCCTTTTTCTTTGGTGGTGGTGGTGGGAGGCACTCATGCCCAGTGTACCCATGATGTGCCTGCACTTTGAGTTCATATGAAGTCCAGTGAAAGCCTCCTCCTTGGGGTAACCGGGAAGTGGGATATCATTTGAGATGTAAACAAATGGAATGATTAATAATAATAATAACAACAACAACAACAACAACAATAATAATAAAAATAAAGGGTCCTACTTCACTGGACACCGCAGAAATTAGCCAAACCTTGTTGACATCTACTCAATGGAGGAAGTCCTTGCTCAGGTTACAGAC
This sequence comes from Grammomys surdaster, assembly GCF_004785775.1. Taxonomy (NCBI): domain Eukaryota; kingdom Metazoa; phylum Chordata; class Mammalia; order Rodentia; family Muridae; genus Grammomys; species Grammomys surdaster. The sequence goes on along the minus strand of NW_021620991.1, from coordinate 4,959,441 downwards.
ATCTCTAGAACCATCACATTGGTATGAGCAAGGCCACTCGAGAGGATGAAGAGTCTTTGCTTATGTTTGACATGGAGTCACCGATGTCATGAACTCTGGGAGGAGAGAAGGATATGGAGGCTTCTCTCCCCAGGCTACCATCACCTCATGAACCTCATCTGGAAACAGCATGAGCTGCCAGAACTACCCTGCCACCACCGGCTGCTGACCCAAAGCTCAGAGGACAACGGCGCCTCTTAAGTCTCCGGGTGACACTTACTCATGGACTCGTGTGTCATAGTTTATATGAATAAGACTTTCCTGGATTAACTCAGATAAAACTAAATTACCCAGCGAGGGTAAGTAATTTTCATTTACAGAAAACTATTACAGGCCATAAAACTCTTCATCCGAGATGCTTGCCAGTTCCCCGATGATGACCGAAGCCTGGTGACAGTGTCCTTCATGAGCTCCCACAGCAGGGGACCAGCCTTTCCCTCCTCCACAGTCCGGCTGGCTCCTGCTTGTCTTGTGACATCTTTTTGAACTTACAAGACGTCTCTGTTTTTACCCAACAGTGGTCAATGTCGCTTTTATTTTTAAACGAATGTAATCACCTGTGAAGTCAAGTAGTAAAAAACCAAAGTGTGATATCACAGAAAAGTGATGCTCCCCTGGTCCTCTCCCGAGTCCTCTCCCGAGTCCTCTCCCTGAGTCCTCTTCCTGAGTCCTCTCCCGAGTCCTCTCCCTGAGTCATCTCTGGAGTTGTCTCCCTGAGTTCTCTCCCCCAGACCTCTCCCCCAGTGCTCTCCCCCAGACCTATCACAGTGAGCACAAACCATGCTAGGTTTTGGGACACGGGTTACAATAGTCATGTCATTCCCATGTAAGGGCCCTCTTTGTTTGTTCTATATGTGGACTTTGACAGGAGGCACCCAGCTGTAAAGTTTCTCAGAGCCGTACACAGTGGCCGTACATGTGGCTCAGTTGGTAGACCGCTCGCCTGGCCTGCAGGAAGCTCTGGGTTTAATCCCCAGCACTGCCTAAAACTAGGCATGGTGGTGCACATTTGCAATCCCAAGTACTCAGGCGGTAGACAGGGAGATCAGAAGTTCAAGGTCTCATTGACCTTAGGGGAGTCTAAAGCCGACATGGGATATATGACCTTGTTTCCAAATGAAGCAAGCAAGCAAGCAAGCAAGCAAGCAAGCAAGAAAGAAAGAAAGCAAACAGCCCTGTACGTGATTGCTTTGCATGCTGGTTGAGGTCTACAGCTACCACAATGGCCCAATGACCACCGACTTCACCCGGGGTCTGCTCAACGCTGCCGACAAGGGCTCTTCCAAACCATCTTCCATCTCTCAAACCTCAGCTCACTCCTTGCCTGCTCAGTGGTGGCAGAGGCTCCGTTTCTGATTGGAGGAAATATCTCCCAGCAGGCTCCACGAACTGCACCAGTTGCCCAACAGATCTTGCACTTCCTTCCGTTCTTCTGTCTCTCCCTCCTTCCTCCTACCCAGGGCCGAGTTTTCCACCTACGCAGCAGCCTATGGCATATTCCTTCATGGAGCCCTCCCTCTATCATGGCTCCTTCCTCTTGTGTCTTTGGTATCTCTTGTCACCACTTCCTCTGACTCTGGACCATGCTGGTGACATCCCTGGCTTGGCTTGCCTCTTGTTTGTGGTGGCCACTAATGTTTTTTTTTTTTCTCAGACACCACCCTTCCCTCTTTTGGAGATGACCCTTCCTTTGTTTTGGAGGCCACACACTGTCAACCACACAGCCAGCCTCTCTCAGATGACCTCAGCGTCTCAGTGGCAGTCATGGCTTTCAGCTCTGGTCTGTGGGTTTGACTGGAGTGATGTGGTCAGCTCTCAGGATATAGCCTTCAGAGAAACTTCTGGCTTTGGCTCTTTCCCTCCCTCCCTCCCTCCCTCCCTCCCTCCCTCCCTCCCTCCCTCCTTCCCTCTCTGCCTCCTCCCTCCCTGCCTCCTCCCTCCCTCCCTGCCTCCCTCCCTCCATTCTTCCCTCCCTCCCTTTCTCCCCTCCCTCCTTTCCTCCATTCTTCCCTCTCTCCCTCCCTCCTTCCCTCCCTCCCCCTCTCCCTCCCTCTGTTAGGAGCCGCGTTCGTCATTGCAACATGGCGCCGGGTTCCTGCTTCCTGGTTCTTCTTGAGAGCCTTGCTTGAATGTCCGCCTGCACAAGGCGCGAAAACCAGTATGCTAATTGGCGATGTCGTAAGAGCCAATGAGTGTGTGGCACGTCTCCTAGGGCTCTATATAAGCCACAGGTTTTTCGGGTTTGGCGTCCCTTGCTTCACTGCTATCTAAAGAGCTGTACAATAAATTGCTGTCAGAAGAATCCTGAATGTGGCGTTCTCCTTATCGGCGAGGCGAGGCTGCGTGCTGCCTCCCTCCCTCCCTCCCTCCCTCCCTCTCTCCCTCCTCCCCTCCTTCCCTCCACTCTTCCCTCCCTCCCTCCCTGCCTCCCTCCCTCCTTCCCTTCCTCCCTGCCTCCCTCCCTCCCTCCTTGTGAATGAATGTGGTTGGGAAAAATGGCTGTAAAGATATGTTCTGAGACCCTCACTGTCCCCTGCCTCCTCCAGTCACACACACAGGCCTTCACTCACACTGTGTGTCAGCCGGAACACACCGTCTAAATGTGACCCCTCCCAGGCATTGGCCTCATTCTTACTTAGTGCAGCTGGCCGGAAGTGCAGCTAGCCTTTCATTTCAAAGGGAAGATTTAGACTATCCTAGACCCCCACATGCTGGGTAAATCATGGCTCGATGTGGAGCTTTGATACCGTCCACGTGTACACCACCCCTGTGTGTGTGTGTGTGTGTATACCATGGTGCATACGTGGAGGTCAGAGGACAACTTGCAGGAGTCAGATCTCTCCTTCTCCCAAGCAGGACCCAGGCAGAACCTCAGGCTTGGGGGTGGGGGGGTGGGCAAGCACATTAACTGCTGAACCACCTCACTGACCTAACGCTGGGGGAAAGTTTTAATTGACATACTTGATTGTGCATATGCCTTGTGACATTTCACACACATGCAGGACGTGAAGGTGATTAGCACGTCTGTCCCCAGTGGCTTCACTTTGGGAAAAGGTTTGTCACTACATGCTTGTGCCTCTCCTTCAGTCCTCAGTGGGTTCAAGGCCAGCGGCCCTGGTAACACAGGATCCAAGGCCCACACTGCCGATCTGCCCGAGTAGAGCAAAAGAAAGGACAACGCATTGCCGGTGGCAAGAGCCATTGGTTTAGTGACTTTACGTCCATAGCTGTAAAATAGGTCTGCTCTATACTCACAGGCCTTTGAGAAGCTTGGGATTTTTTTTTCTTTTTTTTCTTTTTTTGTCCACTGACTTTGAACGGACATAATGAAGCTGGAAACTAAAAAGAATTACTGCCTGGGCAGCTTTTCCAGGTTCTCGGTGTTTCTGTTTCCTGGTGGCGATGACATTTGTTTACCTTGAAAATGGGAGAAGACACTTTTATGGGCCCCGTCTCCATGGAGCTCAGCCGTTTTCCTCACACAGCTCGGCACAGGGCTTTTCCCACCGGACCTGGTGAATGAGGCCCCTGCACACAGGAGCCATAACCGATGGGGCGCAGGGAGGGGCTGGATTTATTCCTGCCCTACTTCTCTGCTAGGACATTAGTTTCATCAGAGTGTAGAAGGGACCAGCCCAGAGGAAGTGCATTGAGTTTCCCCCTGCCCCGCCCCCCGCCCCGCCCCCTTCCCCACCCCCAGCATGCGGTCTGGGTTTCAAGAATATAATAAACTGTCACCCTCTGGGAAAGGATCAAGTGTCTAATGAAGAGTTGAACATTTTACATGCTGTGTGTTCTTATTGCAAACAATGCTGTTGAAGGGGAACGGGGAGAGCTTCAGGCTCTGCCAGAAAACCTTGATACCAACATTACACCACTACCTGCTATTCCCCTGCCTCAGAGACACAGCAAATGTTTCCCACCATCATCAGGCCCAGATCTTGGCTTAACAGTGGTGGTGGGGGGATGGAAAGGGGGAATTCCAAGGTGTTAATTTTCAAGATGATGATATATATTTAGAAATTAGGGTAGAACTCATCAAGTTCGTTGCATTTTCTGCTTCGGTCTTTTTATAAGAATCGTGCTGGTAGGGTGTATGTTAGGGTGTATGGCGGGGTGCACAGTAGGATGTATGGTAGGGTGCACAGTAGGATGTATGGTAGGGTGCACAGTAGGATGTTTGGTAGGGTGCACAGTAGGATGTTTGGTAGGGTGCACAGTAGGATATATGGTAGGGTGCACAGTACAGTGCACAGTAGGGTGCAAGGTGGGACATATGTTTCTTTCAAAGGCTGAGAGACTCTGGCTTCTAAAACAGACGGTTCCTGGGGGGAAACAGGACCATCTAATGTATGTAAATGCTAAGCCGTGGTGGTAATATTTCTCAGAAGAGTGACAAGCCACCTACTTTGTAAGCACAAAGCAGACAATCCCTCTCTCTGCAGGCACACCCCGCTACCCCTGGCTGCGCAGCACACCATAATTCTTCTCACTGGAGGTTTTTAAATGTTGGGGGAATAAAAGTTTAGGAAGGTTGGAAAGGAAGCCAGATGGCTTTTATCTGATTAGCCCGGGCCATGGCAGAGGAGCACCCCCGAAGAAGAAAAGCCACTGGCAGACGGAGCAGCGGGAAGAGCCTGCATAGCAACCAGATCCCAAACTGTTCCAGGATGTCCCAGAAACTCAGGGAGGGAGAGATGGTGGGAATGAAGGTGGGAGAGGAGAGGGGAGGGGGAGGAGAGGGGAGGAGAGGAGAGGAGAGGAGAGGGGGAGGATGCATGAGCTTTAGATCTGTTGGGGGGGGGGCTGGGATGTGTGCTTCATTGGGAGTGTGCCTATTAACATGCCAAAATGGACCTGGCCTCCAGGTTCTCCCAGCATCCCTCAGTCCCTACCTGTTATGGCGTGTGGCTGGCATTTCCTGCCCCCCACCTCAACCCTGAATTTTCCAGCCTGGGGCTGGGCTGCCCTTCCACCTGAGGGTCTTCCCTATATAATCCAGACATTTGGGTTACTACCCTCTCTGCCTCTTTCACTCCTCTTGCTCCTTTGACTCCTGGCTGCTGTTCTTGGCTCTCCTCTCTCCCTTCCCCTCCCCCCTCCCCACATGCTTCAGGGTCTTGACCACTCTGGACTCTCGCAGACATGTCTGCCTCTGGCTATGCTCTCCCAAGCGTCTATAATAAACTTTCCCCTCCACCATATCTAGGAGCAGTCACCCCTTTACCCTTTCTTTCTTTCTTTCTTCCTTCCTTCCTTCCTTCCTTCCTTCCTTCCTTCCTTCCTTCTTTCCTTTCCTTCTTTCTTTCTTTTCATTAAGGTTTGATGCCCAGTCAGTTCTTGCTTTCCACCTGTGGTTCCCAGGGACTGAGCTGGAGTTGGTGGGGCTTGGGAGCCTTTACCTGCCGATCTACCTCAGTGGGGCCATGTTGGATTTTTGTTTATTTGTTCATTTGTTTGTTTATTTTGGAGATAGTGTCTTGCTACGTAGCCACATAAGTGACTGGCCTGGAACTCATTGTGCAGTCCAGGGTGGCCTCAAACTTGGGGTAATTCTCCTGCCACTAGCCCCTAAGTGTTAGAGAGTGCAAGTGTGCACACCACTGCTCCAGAAACAATGTATGTCGTCACGCTCTGTAGCGGTCAGAGGACAGCTTTGTGGAGTCAACTCTACCCATTTGCATGGCGGTTCTGGGAACTGAACTCAGGTTTAAGCCCCTCGAGCTTTCACGGCAAGAGCCTGTACCCACTGAGCCACCTTGCCAGCCCCACATTTATGGGTAATTATGAGCTAAGAAACAGGGACATCTGAGGCACAGGCAAGATCAAAAGCGTTCACTTGGGAAGCAAGCATCATGAGTTTCATAGCACACGTGCTCAGGAAATGCTAGCATCAGCATTCTCTGAGAGCGCAGGCCCGAGGTCTGTGACATCAGAGCGGTATCAGACTCTCACAGACCGAACTGAACGGCTTGGCAGGGGGCGGGGGGGGGGGAGTTCAGGAAGTTCAAAGACCTCTAAGTTCCTGAAAATTAGTTTAGGCAACGGTTACCATGGTAATTCACACACCAGAGTGTCACCACCAGCTAAGAGTGCACTATTGGTGACAGGAGCGAGCGAAGCTGAGGGTTTTCCTCAGGGTCGGTTTTGGTGACAGGAAATTAGATGACGTAAGAAGATGAATTCTGTTTCCATCTAGAACTTCATGCCCTTGCTATGTTTCAAGAGCAAATGATGATCCGAGAAACAGATGTTATGCTGGCTGGTCTTGTGTCAACTTGACACACAAACTAGGGTCATCTGAAAGGAGGGAACCTCAACTGAGAAAATGCCTCCATAAGATCCTGCTGTAAGGCATTTTTTAGTTAGTGATTGATGAGGGAAGGTCCAGTCCACTGTGGGCGGTGTCATCCCTAGGCTGCTGGTCCTGGTGCTATAAGAAAGCAGACTGAGCAAGCCAGTAAATGGCACCCCTTCATGGCCTCTGCATCAGCTCCTGACTCCAGGTTTCTGTCCTGTTTGAATTCCTGTCCTGACTTCTTTCAATGATGAATAGCAATGTGGAAGTGTAAGCCGAATTAACCCTTTCCCCTCCCCCCAACTTGCTCTTTCGTTATGGCATTTCATCATAGTAATAGCAACCCTAACTAAGACAGATGGACAGGTGGCAATAAGGACTTACTGTCAAGAGAACAGTGCAGAATCCAAGCTTGCCGTGAAGGTTGGGACTACTGTAGTCCCATGGAAACTTCCAGCCTGGATTGAGGGAACCTGAAGGAATCTTGTGAAACACTGGCTTTAATCTCCTCATTTTCTAAATGAGAAAAGCAGGTCCACAGGAGGGAAGTGACTCATCTGACAGCCTGGCTGCTGCCTGGCACGGTTGGAATGGGGTTCTAAGTCCTTCATTCCTACTCCAGTCCCAGGAGAATAATTTCAAGCCTGCTGGGGAAGGCCGGGATCTTTGCAGTGAGCATGCACCCTCCCAACAAGGTGACAAGGCGTGAAAGCGGCTGGTCAGGGTGGAAATTCTCCAGTCCTTCTGGCCTTGGTAGTCTTGTGCCATCCTATGAGTGGGTTAGGGCAATCGGTCATGATATCCAGAGGACCCTGAAACAGAAGAAGGATTTGAAGGATTTGAAGCAAAGCTGCAAATATTTCTCTATTATTGTATACAGTGGAGGGCACCATATACTTCTGAGTCTCTCTCTCTCTCTCTCTCTCTCTCTCTCTCTCTCTCTCTCTCTCTCTGTGTGTGTGTATGTGTGTGTGTATGTGTGTGTGTATGTGTGTGTGTGTGCATGCTTGCACACATGTGTGCTTGGGCTGGACATCAGGGCCTCTTGAACTTGCCATAACCCTTCAGTCATAACCCTTGCCCTCCAAATCTTTTTGTTTTTGGAGACAAGATCTCACAGTCTAACCCAGGCTGGTCTAGAGCCTCCTCCTGCCTCAGCCTCCTCAGTGTCGGTATTCCAGGTTACCATATACATTTATCAGTCTAGGATATCAAGAAAATATCCTAGGAAAGAATCGTTAAAGTGTTTGAGGGACAGCTAGCTCATGGGCTAATGATGTTTTCACCAAGCCTGGACTTGAATTTGATCCACACGATGGAGGGAGTGGACTGACTCCTGTAAGTTCTCCTCTGCGGCATGCATGGTATGCATGTGACCACACACACACACACACACACACACACACACACACACACACTTAAAAACCTAACAAAAACTTTAAAAAGGAAAGCAGTCCGGGAAGGGATGGCTGGTTTGGGGATAAGAGTAAAAGGTTGATACTTTCTTTGCTGTTGCTGGGAAAGAGGCAGAGGCGGGGGCAGGGTGGGGTTGTGGGGATCAGGAATAATCTCTGTAGAGAGTTCTCATTCATTAGGTAAATATTTTTCAAACATTACTTGGCCCAGGCATACGTGAGTGCTTGGGTGCGGGTGCATTGGTGACACTCTCGTCTTGCTCTTGTGTGGTTCACTGGATATTAGTATGAGTTTGCTTACCAAAGTTTGGAAAACTGGTTGGAAATATTTCCACATAAGGTTTGGAAAGACACATTTCAAACCCGGTAGGGGCCTGGATGGATGGAGGACCGCTGGACAGATGGAGGACCGCTGGACAGATGGAGGACCACGGCTTGTCTTTGCTACTTTATGGGTTCTTCTTTCCCACCCTCCGTTCCTCTGGCTTCCCCTCCTAACACTAGACAGGAGAGAAAGACGGATAGAGAGGAAGAGATCCCTGAGTCTAACGTCTTTCCTTTTGCTTCTTCTTTGACCACAGCTACTAACACACCACGGCCAACCTCCCTAAATGACCAGCTATCACCCACACACACTCTCAGAGCCCTAGCATTTATGTAACCTGTGAAAAGTTCCCAGAATTCCAACTGTCGCACCGTCGCAAATATTATCCACACCTGGCAGAACCACATTTCTGCTAGAGCACGAGGAAATCACGGTCAGCTGCTGCGGACAATCGGAAGCAGCCCTGCATTCCCGGGATTAAAACGAAAGCACACTCTTATGTCTGTGTTTAAAAAAGAAGCCAAAATTCCGGAATTCTAAAATATGTCATCACAGAGGGCTGGTGATTCTGTCCATCAAGTAGGTGGTGACATTCTCAGTACCCACTACACGTATGACGGCAATTCCAGTAGAAAAAGCAGAAACAGCCATAGGTCAAATTAAATGCTAAACCAGGTTCCTATCGCAGTATGACGGTGTGCGGTTGGTGGAAGTCAGCTTTCAGAATCGGTACTGTGGGAGAAGACCCTGACTCAAGCAAGGTAATGAAGATGTCCAGAAAGTTCAAGGTCATCACCCACTACAAGGTTTGAAGCCAGCAGGGAACTCATGAGATCCTATCCCAAAGAATGAGTGAGTGAATTAAAAATAGATCCAGGTAACCTCACATGAGATATGTGATGATATTTGAGCGTATGCATGCAAATCACACTTTTTTGTTTTTTGTTTTTTTGCAAATCACACTTTTGAGCTAGTTTGTTGATGGCAGTTCCCTGTCTCTGAGCTAGTTTACCTAACCTGAGATTTTTGTGCCCGATGTTCTGACATCCATCCTTGGGACCACTTCCCAGAGTTGGGAAATGTTGAGCCAGGTGGGTGTTCTTATATAACAACCCGCTGTGTAACTTGTGAACTAGTTATTGTGAGACTGTAAACTAGTTAGTATGAGACTTGTGAAGTTAGTGAACTAGTTAGTATCTGACTTAACTAGCTAGTGACATGTGAAATAGTGGCTTATGAACTAGTTAGTGTGAGTCTGTGAACTAGTTAGTGTGAGACTTGTGAATAGTTAATGAACTAGTTAGTGTGCAACTGTGAACTAGTTAGTGTGCGACTATGAACTAGTTAGCCTCTGACTGTGAACTAAAAGCAGAGCATGACACATCAATAAGAGAGGCTAGAGGCAGCTGAGCCAGGGTCCCTCTAACATCCAGACTTCATAAAAATGAAGGTGACTTCTGAGTGATTACTGACCCCCATCATCATCAATTCTTTGCTGACAACATCAGAAACACAACCCAATGCAGGCAGAAGGCCCGGGTGGAGACACGCACACCGGAGTCCCTGTGACTGCAGTGACTTTCTCTTTCATAACGATTTCTAGCAAGCACCTCGCATTCTCGCTGCAGAAATCAGGAGTGCAGGTGCCAGGTGATTTATTTGTACAGCGTCCTCTGCCTCTATTCCCAGAAGAAAGGACAGGGGACAGGACACTCTGTCAGATGAACAGTTGCCCAAGGTCTTGGGCAAGAGAAACTGGGACAGGAAGCAGACTGCTGCGTCTGCCCCAGGTAACTGCCTAATAAAGTAAACACCCGTGGACAATGAGTTCCTGTCTTCCACGTGATGAATGCTTACACCCGAGCAAGCTGTGTTGGAGAGCCTTTCTCTGTGTGAACATTGACCTTTGCAGGCAAAACATGGCTCATTTCCTAGGTGAGGTAATTAATTTTATTGGCTCAAAGCTGGGCTGGGAACAACAGAAATTGTTGTTTTTGCATTTGTAGAAGAAGTGATTCAGCATCTCTCGACGACGTTCAGGCTCTGGGTCAGCTTCTGATCTGGAAAACCCACACTGGGAATGGCAGCTTTAGGAAGATGAGGGCCCGGGGATTTACGGCAAGTGAACTCAGCTGCTTCTGACGCGTGGGAGGAGAGATAGATCCCGCTGTGGATTGGTGAGAAGCTTTTGTTTCTCCTGAGGAAGCCAAGGCTGTCATTTCCAGGGTGTTGATTTACCAGAGACCCCACTTTCTGTTACCTACTACGCATCGACCAAAGATGTAGGGAAGAACAAGGTCAACCCACCTGCAGTGTTGGACCCCCTGGACCCGTCACTTCCTTTCATGTGTCCCCCCAGTGTACTAAAGACACAATGGCCTTCCCTCCACTTTATACCTTTAAGGTTTCGTTTGGGCTCATGGTTTAGAGAGACACAGTCCCTCATGGCTGGAAGTCCCGGTAGCTTGTGGCTCTTCCCTGGGCCCAGCTTAAGTCCTGGTAGAACAGCAGCAGAAATCCTGTGGAGATTCCACCACACTGGTTCTCCTGAGCATTCTCAACCCCAGGTCTGTGTTGTAGCTCAGCAGGCAGAGTGTTTGCCTTGCACGGTACAAATGTCTGGCCTCTATCCTTAGCAGTGTTAATTGTATGGCATGTATCTGTAGCCCCAGCATCCGGGAGGGGAAAAAAAACAGGAGAATCAGAAGTCCAAGGTCATAGCAAGTTCCAGGCCAGCCTAGGCTATGTGAGTCTCTCTCTCTCTCTCTCTCTCTCTCTCTCTCTCTCTCTCTCTCTCT
>NW_021620991.1:4917928-4948556 GCF_004785775.1 Grammomys surdaster | reverse complement strand
TCTCTCTCTCTCTCTCTCTCTCTCTCTCTCTCTCTCTCTCTCTCTCTCTCTCTCACACACACACACACACACACACACACACACACACATTTACATTCTAGGTCCACATGCATCTTGCTGACTTTTATAACTGGGTCATTACACAGGTGCCTGTGGAGGCCAACACTCCAAGAGCCAACTCAAGATCTGCCCCCCAAGAGCCTGGACCCTCCTTTGCTTCACAAAATGCATGTCTGCATCCTTGAAGGACCTGGCTTTCCTATACTGTTTTCACTGTGCTTTTGATACCTCCCCTTTGGAGAAGTTTTCTAGAGGATTATGGGAAGAAATACCTATGGGCTTGGGGGTCTAGCATAGGGGCAAATTGCTCTGGGTTTTGTCTCCTGCTCCAGGTAAAACCAAGTGAGCCTTCAGATCCTCATGAATATGCTAACTAACTCGTAAATATTCACAAACCACTTAAAAATCCACAACACAGAACCCACCGTTCTGTGTGTGTACACTCCTGCTCTGTTTCAGCCCCACATTGGTGTCTCTTTGGATGACATGTCTTGCTGGGTTGGACAAACTCTGCTTAAACTATGTATTATAGCTGAATTCTTTCCTTCAAGAAGGTAAGAACTGGGCCTGGAGAGGTGGCTTGGTGGATGCAGTAACTTGCTGGGCTAAGGCCCAGAGTTCGGATGCTCAGCACCCATGTAAACACCAGCAGACATATTGGCTTACCAATAACTCTGGCACTCAGAAGGTGGAGATGGGGTCCCTGGATCAGAGTGGCTAATTCATCTGGTTGTATCAACAGGCTCTGCGTACCAATGTGCGACCCTGTCTCAGTGAATACAGTGGTGAATGACTGTCCTGATATCAGTTTTTGGGTTTCTACATGCACACACATCCATGTGCCCACATGCAGGTGACCATGGACATCTGGGCTGACTGTGCCTCTCTGTGTGCTCTCCTGAGCTAAGACAGTTCTAGTCTTCAATGCATGAAGTCTTTGGATCTAGCCCTGCTGGGCCCAGAAGCCCACAGCCTTACACAGGCCATTAGACCAGAGCGGTTTCGTCTTCTGTAAGTTTAAAAAGCTGGCTGAGGTGTTCTGAGCGTCTGTCTGAGACTGCAACTATGAGGTATCAGTTTTGCCTCACCGATGTCTGTTATAATCCAGACCAAACTGCTGCTCAGTTCACATGCAACTGCGGGAGCACCTCTATAGGGAAAATGGCAAGCCCCCTCCCCCCCCAGCTTGTCTGGGATGCTTCGAGCTCCTAACAGCTGCCTGGATCCCAGGAAAATGACAGGTGCCGTTCTCCCTTCCCCAGTGAGTTGAAGACTTCTGTCTGCCAGACTCCAGAGAGCACCATGTCCCCCACAGTGTGACAGGCACATCACAATTAGACATGCCTCTCCTGGCTTCCACATATCCATGGGGTCACTTCTTATCACCCCAAATCCTGTCCCCCCCCTCCCCTGCTGCCCAGGACTTGGAGACAGCTTTAGGTCCAGAAAACCTCCCCATCTCCTCTGAGACCTATAGGAAGGGACGCTACCTGCCTCATGGGCCAGAACTTGCCTTAGAGGCTCTGCCATGCTTCTATCTGTCTGTCTGTCCATGGCATTAATAACTCTATTAAATCTTGTGTTCCCCAAATCAGTCTACTTCAATGTCCTCCACGAACCCCAAACCTTTCAATTTCATACGCCTGTCTCTTCCTTCTGGGGAAAGACTGAAAAAGAAAGTTACTGTTGACTATTGAAGAGCTGGAACGAGCCTGAAGCTCGCTCCTTGGTGAGCGCTTGCCAGCCCTGGGTAAAGCTCAGTGGTAGAGCAAACGCCTCTTATCCACGAGTCTTGGGTCCATCAGACCACACAAACAAAACCAAAGCTATTTCTAGTGTTTGTACATGTGGTTCACAGCCTAGGCTGGCTTTGAGAATATGGATAGAATTTTCCTAACCAGGGGCTGTTTGGGGGACCTGAGTGGGCAGGAATCACACTAACGCCTCCAGGGTGATAGAACTGAAGTAACTCCTAAAGCTTACTTTGTGAGTTCAAGGCCAGCCTTGTCTATAGACTCACTATATATAGTGAGTGCCAGGCCAGTGAGGGATACACAGTTTTTGTAGACCCTTTCTCACAAAAAAAACCAACCCTTATTTATATAAAATCTCAGTCTAGACTTGGCACTTTGTCTAAAGGAGCGCAGCAATCATTAACTTTTATTGTGGCTATATCAGACTTTATTACCAAATAATGAAATAATTTGCTGACTCCCCATCGGCTCTTAGCCATTGGCCGGATGCAAGAGCTGGCCTCCAGATTCTCACAGAACGTTACCCCCATTGCTTTCCTGTTGTGACGCCCAGGGAAAGGTCATAAAATTGATATCTAGTCCCAAATGACTCTCACAGTTGGAAACAAACCTGTTGGCTCGCGGGACAATCAGAGCTACTGTTGGAACGTTTAGTTTGGCAGAAGGAAGATATTCCAAAGAGACACTTGTCCCTTCCTTCAGCTACCTCAAGGAACTGGAATTTCCCCAGGCATGCTGGGGGAGGGGATGCTGACACCTAGTGCCAGTCAGGAGCGGATCCTGGAAAGAGATTTAACAGAACACCTCACAGAGGAGACAAGGACAGGTGACAATGGACAGGCCACAGCGTGACTAGGACCACTTAGTTATGTTTACACCTTGTCCTCTGCTTAGGCCTAAACCTCGTGTTAGGACCCATCCCATCAGACATGAACTTGATTCAGGGTGGTCCCTGGACAGCTTTGTTCTTCTGCCCACTGTGGTCACGTGGTTTTCACTGTGAAGGTGGGTGGCCAAGCCTATCTAGCTTTGGGGACTGTCAGGACCCAGACTCTGGTTCTCGAGATACCGGCAACCCTGTGCTCTATGAAGGCTCAGCTGGTATTCCCTTAGAGTGTCTCCCCTGCGCCTCCTGGGTTTACACTCTGTGGTTTTGTTTATAATCACTGAAAGAGAACGATCTGTCCTTCAGCTAGCACCTGTCCTCCCCAGCCCCACCAGGTCAGTGTCTTGTTTCCTCATCTTTGTTACAGAGGGTCGATTCTGCTTTTAGGGACAGAGCTACGTACCCGCATAAGATCGCCCCAGGGACACTGGGGACACACACACACACACACACACACACACACACACACACTTGTGCAATGAGAGGGGTCTCAGATGTTGCAGAAGTTCATTGCTCGGGTCCTTAGCTTTCCCATGGTCAGGGACTTCAGGCTTTGCCATGGGCTGACAGTTCCACACAGTGAACAGTCACAGGACTATACAAGGCTACTGAAAATTGTTTTTGAAAATGGAAGCTTTTATTTTCAGCTCTTCATTGAAACACAATTCATATTCCGTATGGTTTGCTAATTTATAGCGCAGAATTCTGTTTTTGAGTTTCATTAACTTTACTCTAGGTGTGTTTTGCCTGCATGCATGTATGTGTACTGTGTGCATGCCTGGTGCTCACAGAGGGCAGAAGAGCATGTCAGATCCCCTGAACCTGGAGTCACAGATGGTTATGAGCTACCATGTAGGTCCTGAGGATTGAACCTGGGTCCTCTGCACGAGCAGCCAGTGCTCTAGACCACTGAGCTAATTCTCCAGCCCCAGTTCTTTTTAAAAATTATTATTGGGCAGTGGTGGTGCACGCCTTTAATCCCAGCACTTGGGAGACAGAGACAGGCAGATTTCTGAGTTCGAGGCCAGCCTGGTCTACAGAGTGAGTTCCAGGACAGCCAGAACTACACAGAGAAACTCTGTCTCGAAAAGCCAAAAAAAAAAAAAGAAAATTATTATTATTTTAAAATTATATTTGTGTGTGTATGTGTGTGTGCATGTGTGTATATGTATGTGCAGGTATGTACTGTGTATGTGGGGGTGTTGATCAGAAGACAACTTGAAGGAATCACTTCTCTTACTTCACCATATATGTGGACCTGGGGAATCAAACTCAGGTCATCAGGTTTGGGAGCAAATGCTTTTACCCATGAGTCACCATGATAGGCCAATTGCACAATTCCACGCTTCTTGTGAGTGACCATCAGTACAACCACGGTTTTTAATCATCGAGAGAGAAAGATCTGCCCTTCAGCCATCACTCGGCCCAGCACCCATCCTCCCCAGCCCAGGGACTGTGCACGAGCCTGGCAAACGCTCTAGTGCGTAGCCACGCCCTCTGCCTGTATTATTCATAAAGTGGTTTAAAACACACATGTAGACCTAGGAACCTCTCCCTGTAATCCTAAACTCTTGGGAGGTGGAGATAGGGGAATCGCAGGTTCAAGGCCACCCTGGAGTCTCAAGGGAAGAAAGGCATGTGTTGAAGAACCAGAGATGGCTGTATACATTTTGTACCTAGTAGCGTTCAGTATCTCGTGAAGAGACTGATATCCTCCATACTGATCGGTGAAGTCAATGCCACACCAGCCAAAAGGATTAAAGCGGTGGCTCTCATCCTGCAGGCCACGGTGCCACTGGAGGCTGCTTATCAGATATTTATGCTACGATTTGTAACAGTAGCAAAATTACTATTACAGTGTAGCGACAACAATGGCTTTGTGGTTGGGTGTCAGCACAGCAGGAAAAACTGTGTTAAAGGGTCCCATCCTTAGGAGGGCTGAGAACCACTGCCTTAACGGATGCTTAAGACATCGATGAGCTTACCCTTAAGTTCAGAGGGAAGGGCAAACGGCCCAAACTGGTTAGGACCGCTTTGAAAGCAAGATGGTAGACTGAGGAACTTACCTTTCTGGACTTGGGGGCTTATTATACATTTATCAGAAATGAAGACGTGATGTTGGACCTGTCGTTCCTCTGGGCCCATTGTAGCCTCTGCAGACTTTGGACCTCACCATTTATCTGGAGCACACTGACTCCTGCCCCTGCCTGTCTCCCAGGTGCCTGGTACCTCGGGCTCCTCCCTGCTTCAAGGATGCCCTGGCTTTTGGACTTGGCTCCCTTGTATCTTGTTCTTCCTCTGAGCAACTTCCCAGATGCTGACCTTGTGGGTCCTGAACATACCTGTCTTCTCTTCCTAAAACAGCCCAGTGTCTCTCAGCTCCCCAGCCCTGACCTAGGCCTTTTAGGCTGCACTGTCCACCACAGCCCGTGGAGCACACAGATTTCACTTCTGTGTGTATCATCTGCTCTGCAGTGAGGCAGACCTCTGTGCGCATGCTCACATGGACCTGTGGAGGCCTGAGGGTCAGCATGGGTATTGGGGATCAGTGCCAGGACTCTGTTCTCCTGCGCAGACCAACACCATCATGGAAGGGTGGGTGGGTACCTTGCCTTTGGTGGGCTTCCCAATAAGAAGGCACCTTTAAGTACTTTCCTCTTAAGTGTGAATTCTGTTGCTTTTCTGCCTTTTGCTATGGGATGAAACAAGAAAGCTCTCAAGAGATGCTGGCCCTTCAGCCCCGGGCTTTTTAGCCCTGGGAATGGCAATAGAGACATCTCTGCTGGGCACCCAGTCTTAAATATACTGTTTGAACCACACAAAGTATACCAAGACAAGGTTTCCAAAACTCCCAGGCAAAGGTCCCATGGCACATGGTGGCCCACTCACTTTCCTCTCTCAGCACCTTCAATCTCAGGCCCTTGAGCTGCCCCCAATAAAGCCCCGTGTCTTCACTGGACTCTGGTTGGCTCAGGGTCTCCTGATCTCCCGCCTTGCAGATAGGGGAAGCAAGCCCTCCATCTCTCTACCACAGATGTTACGGTGGCTCCCTCCAGAAAGGGCTGAGCTGTTCCTGGAAGTATGACTTGTCCACACTAGACGATATCCACCAAGATGGAATCTCTTCCCGGAGGGCGTGGCCTTCTTGGAGTCTGACCTTTGAGGGCCGCGGCAATAGAGTTTGTGATGGTACAGATGTAGGGGCAGATTTATTTCAAAGGTGGTGCCCAGGAGACGCAGCCCTTGAGCTGCTGGTCTTCACCAGCCTGCCCTGCCTCCCCCATTTACCCCTCTCTGTTCTTCACTGGGCTCTACGTTCCATTCTGGAAGCTTCCATTTCTTCCCCAGCCACCTGCTAGCTCGCTCAGTTGTCTCACTCTCTGGACTTCACACTCAGAGGTTCCCCGATCAACTCTGTCTATCTGAGGCTAGGGGTGCATCTGTCTAACGTTCTGCTTTGCCAGTGCCCAGCTCAGGTCTGCACGCAGAAGTTCTCTGTGGTGCCCTGAAGATTTGACAAAGGTTAACAAGAGATCCTGTGGCATCCCTTAGAAAACGGGGCAGGGATGGGCAAAGACGGGAATCAGAGGAGGTGTGAGCACCCGGCGCTGTTGTTGCACACAAGCCTTGGGGTTTTGTTTTGCTTCTTTTGGCCCAGATGGGGGCTTTTCAGAAGGACTGATGAGCTGAATGTTTGTCAGTTACTCAGGGGTCAGGCTTATCACCTTCCTTATCAAAGGTTCTGCCAGCCAGCCAGGAGTACCAGGAAGTTCTTTAGATTAAAACAGATGCTTTTCCTCTGAGAAGTGGATCAGGAAGTGACTACTCACTGAGTAGTCAAGTCTGGAGATCCTGCACTCCGTCTCTGATGCGCTATCTCCAGTGGAGGAATTCCCCACCTCCATACTGGTCCCTTGATTGACAGCTCCAGTGGCCCATAGCAAGATATCTGGAAGTGATATCTCCCCTGCACAAGGAGGGGCTACATTTTGGATCTTAAATGTCCCTAAAGATCCATGTGGCAAAGGCTTTGACCCCAGCCTGGTGCTATTGACACCCGAGGTTCTAAAGTCACTGGAGCAAACCTCTGAGACGGATTGTGTTGTTTTTCTTCTTCTCTTAAAGAAAAGTATTTTAGATTTATTCTTTTATGTGTGTGAGCGTTTTATTTACACATATAGCTGTGTGTCACATGTGTGCCTGATGTCCTTGAAGGCTCAAGGAGGGTGTCAGATACCCTGAAACTGGGGTAATCAATAACTGTAAGCCACCATGTGGTCACTAGGAACCAAACTCAGGTCCCCTGCAAGAGCAGCAAGTGGTCTTAACCACTGACCCATCCTCTCCTGCTCCTTCCCTATTGGACAACTTTTTCACATGCCCCCTGCCATGATCCATGCCCTCACCAGAGGTCCACTGACCATGGTCTGAAACTTTTAGAACCATGAAATAGGAAAACCCTTTTCTGTTTAGAAGTTGACGCTCTGGGTAGAGAGATAGCTCATCAGCTGGGCGTGCTTGCTGCTAAACCTGAGCTGCCAACCCGGATTTTAATCCCTAGAACCCACATGGTGGAAGGAATTGCTATTCTAGCTGTAGTTTTCTCCCATCTCCACACACAATTAATAAACAAATTCAGAAAAAGTTGGTTATCTCAGAGCTTTGCCATGGTGACAAAGCTGATACCACACAGGGACTCAAGGCTTCCGTCCCTGACTCAACTTAACCTGGTGGTTTTCTCTGTGGCTGTCCCCCATGGCCTGATGTGTTTCTCAGCCGCTGACTGCTCTTCTCTCTGGATGGCAGGCACTTTCAGGCTCCACCCTTAGAATTCCCCCTTCTTACTCACTTGTTTCTGTCTCCAACCCACATAGCATTTTCCTGAGAATGGCACCAAACCTGACATGCACGCCTGGCCCCAGGCTTCACCCAGTGTCTCCCCCTGCAGGGCTGGCTGTCCACTGCACTTTCAGATTCCCTCACAATCTGTGTCACATATGCATTTGCATATGCTTTCATTGTCTGTCTCCTCCCTAGAGTCCTTTTAATGTTTTTGTATTTATTATGTGATCTTGTGTGTGTGTGTGTGTGTGTGTGTGTGTGTGTGCGTGTGTATGTGTCGTGATGGTGCATGTGTACCATGGTGCATATATGGATGTCAGAAGATAATTTCTGAGAGTTGATTCTCCCCCTCTACCTTTATGCAGGTTCTGGGAATCATACCCATGTCACCGGGCTCGGTGGCAAGTGCCTTTACCCACTGAGCACCCTGCTGTCCCCCTCTCCTTCTCTCCCTCCTATCTTTAGTTACTCTGTGGGTTCTTCTCTCTTCCATCCTTCTCCACCCTTTTTTCTACTACTCTTTCAACTCCTTAATACTAGGTAGGAGAGAAAAAAGAATAGAGAGGAAAGGAAAGAGATGCCCAAATAAAGGCAGAGTCGGAAAGGGGGTGATGGTATCTGATTAGCGGTATTGAGTTTCTTCCAGCAAGTGTGATCTTTGCCATCAGGGTATTTAATTTTTTTTCTCCTTGTTTCTTCTTTGTGCACAACTACGTAATAAACCCTGACCAACAACAACCCACACTTTCTCTTGGGGCCCTAGCATGTATATATATGTATATATATGTATATATATGTATATATATATATATATATATATATATATATATATATGTATATATATATATGTGTGTGTGTGTGTGTGTGTGTGTGTATGTGTGTGTGTATAATATTTATTATATATTATATACATATATATTATATAATATATATTATATGCATATGTATGTATATCCTCTAAAAAGTGTCCAGAATTCCAAATGTTACACAACTGCAGAAATGATTTGCATCTGGCAGAATCGCACCCCTGCCAGAGCACAGGGCAAATCATGGCCTGAAGCAGCCCCATATCCCACACCTGGGATTAAAATGAAAACATATTTTTATATTATTTCTGTGGTTTATTTTAAAGAAACCAAAATTCCAACATTCTCACTATACACTCCTTTCTTTCTTTCCTTCCTTCCTTCCTCTCCTCTTACTCCTCCTTCTTTGAAATTCTATGAGGGGTCCAAGGTTTGTCATTTTCTTGCTGTCAGCTGTATCTTCCTCTGCCTTTGCCTCTTTTTTATTCTTCTTCCCCTCCGTGCTTCTTTCCCACTTCTCCTTGTCCCCACTCCTCCTCCTCATCCCCACTCCTCCTCCTCGTCCCCACTCTTCCTCCTCCCCACTCCTCCTCCCCACTCTCCACTCCTCCTCCTCCCCATTCCTCCTCCTCCCCATTCCTCCTCGTCCCCACTTCTCCTCCCCCCATTCCTCCTCCCTACTCCTCCTATCCCCCTCATCAGTTCCAGCCCTGCCAGTTCTGCCCCCACACACTCTCTAAGTCACTTCCTCCGCCCATCACTCCTGCCTGGTCACCCCACCCTGTCACATTTCCGGACAACTCATCAACTCCCAATTTCACAGTTTCTACCTCAGCCCTGGATCTGCAAACATAGGTCTTGTTGACATTGGGAACCTCCCACTGGCCCCGCTGGACCCCGGATGAAGTCCAGTCTCTCCTTTTTTGGTTTCTCTAGTCCTGGTCCCAACACTACCAAGACCTTCAATCTGGCCACAGGACCTGTAGTCTACTCCTGAGGCAGCTTCGATGCCCCAGCCCTCTGCTGGGCAGTGACTATCCCATCTTAGCCGGGCCATCAAAAGCACTGGGCCAAACCTCAAGGTTCACTTAGGCCGGAAGGCGTTTAACTTACAGACACTGAGTGAAGCTGTCTCTAGTGGGAGGGCTCTGAGACAAGCCTTACACATAGGCAGGGTTCCTCACAACGCCTCCAGACTGTCCTGTGTCCTGGTACTGCACCAGAGTTAGAGACTTGTGAGCTGGGGTTGGGGGTGTGTGGCATTGGACTCTCTGGGGATCTATAATTAGTTTGAAATACAAAGTATTTGTCTGTTTAGAAACAGAGTCTCAAGCAGCCAGGTTGGCTCCAGAGTTGCTTCTTACCTGAAGACGACCTTGAGCCCCTGAACGCTGGGACCACAGGTGAGTGCTAGCATAGCTGGTTTATGCGATGCTGGGAACTGAACCCAGAACTTCCATAGGCTAGGCAAACACTCTACCAACCATGGCACCATCCCTCAAACACGAGGTTTTAAAGAGAGAAAAGAAAGACCAGGCCTGCTCAAGGGAGGCAGCTGGTTACAGGCCCAGGCCCAGGCCACCAGAGTGCCACACATACAGTCCAGTGCCTGGGAAGCTGCCTGTAGTCACCAGTGACAGTCTTCCAACTGTCCTTGCCTGACATGTGCCTGTCCTGAGCATCTCACCAGCCAGGCTTGGGTGTCAACCACTCCCTGAGACCTATGGGTATGCCAGGACATCAGCAAGAGGCACAGAGCGCTCTTCTCTGAGGCCTGAGCCGCTGGCCCTGCCATTTTCCATTTGTTATACCATCACTTAATAATGACACTGTCCCTTCAGGTCATTATTCAGGAGACCGGGTAAGAAGAACTCTATGCCCACTGAGTCCCACCCTGTCCTCCACACATCCTGCTCTGTGGGTCAGGCCTCTGTCTCACTCACCTGGGGCTATCACAGGGCACCAAGGTTGCCTATGGATAACCCCATGTAAAAGAGAAAGGCCACAGAAGGCAGGAATTCCCCATAGCTCCAGGCACTCCTGAACTTTGTATCTCAGCCTCCCGAAGCCTTCGGCTGCCCCGACCCACTGAGTGTTCCTGACATTTGTTCCGAATCTCTCCACAATTGGGAAGTGTCTTTCCTTTGTGAGGAGTTTGTCCTTTAAAATCTCAGTTCTTGAGCTGGCCTGGTGGAGCGTACCTGAAGTCTAGCACTCAGGAGGCTGAGGTAGGATTGTCATGAGTTTGAGACTATTATGAAAGAAACACCATGACCAAAAGCAACTAAGGACGCTAGCCTGTATCAAGTTAACGTAAAACTAGCTATCACAGAGACTTCCTAAAAATAAGCAATTTCCTCTGTCTTAGGCAGAGATGGTGGCACACGCCTGTAAGTCCAGCTCTTGGGAGGCAAGAAGATGGTGAGTTCAAGACCAGCCTGGACTGTATAACGAGGTGTGTGTGTGTGTTCTATGGTGTGTAATGTTTGTGTGTGTGTGTTCTGTGGTGTGTAGTGTTCTTGTATGTGTGTGTTCTGTGGTGTATAGTATTTGTGTGTATGTTCTGTGGTGTGTAGTGTTCATGTGTGTGTGTTCTGTGGTGTGTAGTGTTTGTGTGTGTGTGTTCTGTGGTGTGTAGTGTTTGTGTGTGTGTTCTGTGGTGTATAGTGCTTGTGTGTGTTGGCTTCCCAAGTAACAGTCAGAGTCACTTTTCTCTGGAGAGTCCTCTACATTTGTGGGTCAGACTGTGTGTAGCCCATTTGTGGGTCAGACTGTGCAGCCTCTCTAGGGGACAGATGCCTCCAGACCATGGATTGTGACATCTTTTGAAATCTGTCTCTTTTTTAAAATTTTTTGAGTATTATTTTTAAAGATTTATTTATTTATTATATGTATGTGTGTACTCAGCACACTGTCACTTTCCTCAGACACACCAGAAGAGGGTGTCAGATCCCCTTACAGATGCTTGTGGGCTACCATGTGGTTGCTGAGAATTGAACTCATGACCTCTGGAAGAGCAGTCAGTGCTCTTAACCGCTGAGCCATCTCTCCAGCCCCGAAATCTCTTAATCTAAAGCTGCCTATGCTGTCCTCAGACACCAGGAGCCCAGAGCCTAGAGCCATTGTTTGCTAATTCCAGACTTCTGTCCTTTGTACTTGGCTGTGTGGTGGCCATTCCACAGAAGGAGCAGTGCTTTTGAGACTGGACGTGGTTAAAACACAGGTTTTGTTAGAAGCCCCCGCAATCTAATTTCTACACAGTTGCCAAAAACCCAACCCAACCAAACCAAACCAAAAACCTTCTAAAAACAGCAATCCCTTGCCCTCCACGTGAACCTCCCCCTGGGCACCTTTCCACTCTGGGCTTCTCCTTTCCCTACCCTGGAGCTGCTATCTCCTGTCTTCTCTGTGTCGCTGCCTTCTCATCCTCCTGTCAGCTCCCTCTCCCTTTCTCTCCCCAGTCTCAGCCCTGAACTTCTTCCTGGCGTCAGAGGCATCTTTGAGCTGCTATGTCACCTTCTTTCCTGCTTGGCTTCCTGTTACTTCAACTCCAGGGCTACAGACCCAGATGCGAATCTTGTCCCTCCCACATCCCTGTGCTCCAGAAGTACACTGACTGGAGGGAGGCCATTCTGGCAGGCAGGATGCTCTGGGGGTGCTTCACTGCAGGCTCTGTCCTCATCCATCCGGGTACTTCCATCTGCACAGACAGAGTATCTCTGGGGACAGCAGCATGGTCCTGTTCCCTCGTTATCACTGCTGTCCCTCAGACTACACTGTTGTCACATCTGCTCATTACAGGACTCACTCCACAGGCTCATGGGACCCAACTTCTGGACCACAGCACTAATCTTGTCCTCTGTGCCAGCTCCCCTTTGTGATGCTAAGCTCTTCCTGCCCACCTAGATATTTCTGGGTTACTCCTCTTTTTATAGCAGCTGAGTCATTTCTGGGGTTCCCTCTCTGCTGTGAAACATCAGGTGGAAGTATTTGAAGCCAATCCTTGGCAAGGGCCTTCGTGTCCCTGGCCCATGTGCTCCACTCCTTCATGCTGGATCTTAAGACATGCTGAATCCATGGGTCAGCATCCAAATACGCAACTGTCCACCAGACCAGCTTCCATTCATCCTGTTATAGCACCAAGGGGAGGAATTAGGGGAAGCCACCTGCCAGACCTCTCCAGTGTTGGGTCCCAGCTAAACCATGTTTCACGATGCCACAAGGATTGATGGTCACGGGGAGCAGCACCATCAGGCCAGAGGGACACAGTACATCTCCAGTTAACGGAGCTGATTTTCTCAAGCACCTAACTGCTGTGATCCTCTCCCTGCATCTCCCTGTCTCCTGTGGTATATAGTGTCCTGTCTGCCTCCTGTGGTATATAGTGTCCTGTCTGCCTCCTGTGGTGTATAGTGTCCTGTCTGCCTCCTGTGGTGTATAGTGTCCTGTCTGCCTCCTGTGGTGTATAGTGTCCTGTCTGCCTTCCTTTCTGGTGTCTCTTTCCTTCTCCATCATGAGGTTTTTGCTTTTCTCTTCTTTAACCCTCTCTTAACATACTAACAGCAAATAAAATTTTTGTGCCTTTTCTCTTGTTAATGTGTCTTTTCTGAGTCCAGTGTACACGCCCTAAGTCACTGAACCTAAGAATGCAGAGGAAGTTTCTCTTCCAAGGCAGATACGCTGTGATTGGCTTTGAAGCCTCCTAAAAAAGACACCGAGGGACACTTCCTTACATCCTGGAGGACTGAAAGGTTTCAGTTTGGGGATTCAAGGAGGATACTGAGGTGGACTGTCCTTTTAGGTAAGAGGTCTATTACAGGAATTGACAACGTGAAAAGACAGACAAGAGTTCACACCCTAAGGTAGTGAAGGGACCCCTTCCTATAGAAGGAAGGAGGAGATTTCATACCATGGGCTGGTGAGAAGTCCACAGCTCACCGGGCGTTGGTGGCACACGCCTTTAATCCCAGCACTTGGGAGGCAGAGGTAGGCGGATCTCTGAGTTCGAGAGTTTGAGGCTAGCCTGGTCTACAGAGTGAGTTCCAGGATAGCCAGGGCTGCACAGAGAAACCCTGTCTCGAAAAAAAAAAAAAACAAAAAAAAAAAAAAAAAACAAAAACAAAAAAACAGCCAAAAAAAAAAAAAAAAAAAAAAAAAGAAGTCCACAGCTCTGGCCTGCAGCCAGATAGTCCTGATTCCTGAGTGATGGGGGAGGGGAGGACTCCACTCCAGGGAAGAAATGTGCCACCCAGAGGATGTAGAGGGCAGGGAACATGATTAAAGCATTTTTGTTATATGGTTGGGGAATGTGTTACCACTAGAAACACCCTAATGTCCAGGAGTCTGGTAACCCGAGACCTGAAGGCTTCCTTGTAGGAAGTCAGTATTGACCACCATCTTCCTGGAGTCTGGGACCCTGGGGGGCGGTGGCTGTTAAGGTTGGAGATTGAGTCTCTCAGTGAGGGGCTTGTTGTTGCCTTTACAGTGGCCATAAGAAAGGCCACTTCAGGTGGGTGTGGGTCAAGCCACAGTCTGGTCGGATTCTCACGCTGTCTCACACTGACTCAGCTCCATTCTCTCTCTTAGCTCCCACACCTCTGTCTGCTTGTATGGCTCTCACCCTAGACTTAAAATCATGAGAATTTGGGGGTGCTGCTCTCCCGGATGTGTACTAGTGTTTAGCAAACTGTTTTGCTGGTCGGGTTCCACCTTCATGGAGGGCAAGGCCACTTCACCACATCACTACAGCCCCAGCCCCTTGAGTAGCACAGACACTCAAGACACTCCCTGAAGACATGAACATTATTTCTGGACTGTTCCACACTCTCCGTGAGGGTTAGCTTTTATTGTCAACTCAACACAATCTAGAATCTCCCAGAGAGTTCCAGTGAGGGATTGTGTAGATCAGGTTAGCCCAAGGGTGTGTCTAAGGGGATCCTCTTGATTATGTTCTGAGGGACCACTGTGGGCGGCACCATTCCCTTGGATTGTTTAAGAGTGAAAAAAGCAAGCTGAGTTCTAACCACACATGCATGCATTCCTCTTCGATCTTTTTAAGAATTCTTTTTAGATTTCATGATTTTATGTATATGAGTGTTTTTGCCTGCATGTATATGTGTGTACCACATGGGTGTCTGGTACCCTCAGAGGTCAGAAGAAGTTACCCAGCACCCTGGAAATGGAGTTATGAATGGTTGTGAGCCACCATGTGGGTGCTGCAAATGGAGCCTGGGTCCTCTCCAAGAGCAACAAGTGCTCTTAACCGCTGAGCCATCTCTCCAGTCCCCAGCTCTGCTCTTGACTATAAGTGTGGCTAGCTGCTGCAAGTTCTTGCTGCTGTGGATTCTCTGACATGACAATCTGTAGCCTAAAAATGTGACCTAACATCTATAAGTTGTTGTTGTTGACAGAGGATTTTGTCACAGCAACAGAAGCAAAACTAAGACACCCTCTAAGAGGCTCTAGCTGGTCTTGGGCTGGGTCATCTTCTCTTAGGACCTGAACACCAGCTGGTACTTGCTGGTCTCTTCATCCAGGAACATACAGGCTAGCATGCTGGCTTCTGTTCCTCCCCCAAAATCCTCATCTTGGTCCCGAGAAGGTTCTGAGTCCTAGCCGTTGAGATGGTTTCAGGAAGTGCTCACAGTGCCCAGGTGGGACATCCAAGCAGCCATGCCTGTGATGGCGGTGCCAAGGGCAAGGATGGTGTGTGTGACTGAGGATGCTTCCTGGCTCGCTCACACTGTGACTGTCCTCATGCCTGTCCCAACAGAGCTACATCATGCTGACCACGCAGGACTCAATAAGGCTTGTCTTTGATCAGCAATGGTGACCGAGAACCACAGCCAATGACTGCAGCTGGACAGTGAAAACCCTCCGGGGGGGTGGTGGGGGGAGAAGTGACTACGCTTCTTTGGTCAGCACACAGATACTGAGGTTGGGACATTAATCCTATCCATTTGCCACTAGACTCGGGAAGGTAGATGTTGTCAGGAGTGCTGGAGAGAATACCGACAAGTCTAGAAAGACATTTAAACGGATCCTCGATATGATGATCCTCCCCCAACACAAATGGCTTGTCACCGATGACATTAATGAGCATGAGACTTCATCTGTATGTGTGAGTAGGGGACACAAAGCTTCTAGTCTCGTGTGTGCTATAGCTGGGGTACTCAAGTGCCTTAGTTTGCTAGACCATAACCAAAAAGCAACTTCAGAGGGAACGGGTTTATTTAGCTTACATATCCTGTGTCGCAGTCCACTGAAGGAGGTCAAGGCAGGACCCTGAAGGCAGAACCTGAAGCAGAGGCCATGGAGGGGTGCTGCTTACTGGCTTGCCCCTCATGGCTTGCCCAGTCTAATTCCTTATAGAACCCAGGGCCACCTGCTCAGGGATGACACCACCCCTAGTGGGCTGTGCCCTCCTACACCACCGATAAAGACAATGTCCAACAAACTTGACTACAGGCCAATCTGCTGGAGGGGCTTCTCAGTTGAGGTTTCTCCTTCCTAGGTGACCCTGAGCTTGTGCCAGATTGACCAAAAGCTATTCCAAAAGGTGGAATGGCAAAAGACAGATTTGATAAAAAGAGAGAGAGAGAGAGAGAGAGAGAGAGAGAGAGAGAGAGAGAGAGGAGAGACAGAGACAGAGACAGAGAGACAGAGAGAGAAAATACACAAGTTTTATTTGCTCTCATCACTTTCATTTGTAAGTGCTCAGAGACTTACGCTGAAAAGAAAAAGACTCAAAGACGTAGTTAAACTCGGTGCACGCAGGAGGAGGCTGGTGTATCACTCTAACGAAGGGTAGAAATTACAGGGAAGTGAGAAGTCTAAGAGAAGCAGGTGTGAGACGGGAAAATGGACAAGGGACTGGCTGCTGCAGACTCAGCTCAGTGCATGGTTGCTGCAGACCCGGCTCAGTGCTGCAGACACGGCTCAGTGCACGGCTGGAGGGAAAGCTGGTCTCCCCTCCGACGGCTGGGGACAGGGGCGTCTGTACTCAGGTGGTGGTGGAAGGCCTAGAAACTTTTCTCGTGTTGTCCTCAGTAGCTCAAAAATAGTCTCTTTGCTCAGGTGGCGTATTTGAGGGGCTCACTCTGATTCCCGTCAATATTTTTAAAGGATTTTTGCTGTATTGCCCTCAAAACTGTACAGAGACCCGAAGCAGAGGATAGTCACATCACTGGCAGGTTTGCTGAGGACACACTCACAGCTGTAACCCTCCAGGCAGGAACAAAGATGCTCTCAAGATGGACACTCACTTCCCTACCTTTGACTATCAACTACTGAGATAACAGTTCCCGGTATCCTACCCTGTAGAAGGAACAGGCTGATTCCTGGCACCAGCCGATGAACTTGTCGGACCACCTTGCAGGATGGAGTAGCACAGAGGCAGCAGGCCTGGAGACTGGTCCCCTTTGCTCCTCCTCCCAGTGTGGCCACATTGAACGGGTCACGTTTCTATGTTTCTCACTAGCTGTCCCTCCATGATGTTCTCTAGCCTGTCCAGGACGAATGGCTGAGCCTGGCTTCTTAAGTGACCAGGACCCAGCCAGACTTTTAGTGAACTGAGCTTGACAGAAGGGTCTTAAATCAACACTGAACTCTAATGTCCAAGAACCTAAGAGCAAGCAGGCCGTTGTCCGCGCTTCACCCAGACTATAGCTGACTCCCCGCCCAGAGCTCTCTGAGTGGGACACCTCCCTCAGCCTCGAATCCAGCCCCTCTCTGATCTTCTTCCCTGCACCCCTGCCTTCCCACTCCCTCCTCTCCTCCGCAGTTCTCAGGGGTCACTTGGACTTGCTGCTCAGGCTCATCACGCTCACGGGATCTCTCCCCTGTGAGCTGCTCTTTCTCTTGAGCCTTCTGGGGGAAACACTTGATCTCCAGAAACCATGGCGTGCATGTCCTACACTCTCGATCTCAGAATTCCTTGAATTATCTGGCTTCATTTATCAGCCTTGTGTTTTATGTCATTCATAAACACAAGACACGAATAACAGAAGGCAGAGTTAGAGATGAAGGCCGTACCTCACCACTGCCCGCCTCTCATGGCTCTTCCCACTCTCCTCTCACTGTGGGCCCACTGTAAGGTATCTCTACACACTCTGTACACACGATGCATGTGATGCTAAGAGGCAAATCAGGAAAGATTAAATCAGCATATGAAAGTAACAGCCCCACCCCTACCCCCTTGCACCAGATCGTGTCACAGGGCTGCCTCAGTGGCTGCTACGTGGGTTGCTCACAAGCAGGGCTCAGTCACTGGCCATTGCCTGCAGAGTCTGTAAGTCTGTAAGGATGCCTTCACAGGCTAGACCGACCCTAGATATCTTGATGTTCTCCAGTCTGGATTTCTCCAGCACCCAAACTACACTTTCTTCCTTGACAGCAGCACAGAGCATCCTTCTCCTCCCCACAAGTCTGTGTGTCCCCTCCCAGGCCTCTCACAGGCACTAGGCTCTCAGCAACCGACAGTGGAAAGCATGTTTTCAGAAACACGAGTCCCAGGGCACTTCAGAGAAAACAACTCAGAAACAGACAAGGAGAGGAAAAAACAAAACGGAACGAGTCCTGTGTGCTCAGTGGCACTTGTCTACGACCCCAGACTCAGGAGGCTCGAGGGCAGGACCACATGTTCAAGGCTGGGTTAGGGAAGGCTTCCTCTAAAACTGGAAGTGACAGAGACAGGAACTCAAAAGAGAGGACAGCCATGGCCAGATCTTTAGGGAAGAGGGATCAGCCCTGGGACAAGCCTGGGGCACTGGGGGATCCCAACAGCAGTCATTATGGCTGGGTGAAGAGTATGAGAAGCGGGTGAGGCCCAGACAGCTGAGGGCCACCAGCACGTGGGTGGGCTCTGTTCTGACAATGATGGCGTACTGTGTCATGAACAAAGCTCGTGAGCTATGAACTGGACCTTGACGCAATTGTGTTTACTGTGTTAGAACATTTTCCTACCTGCTGTGTGGAAAGTGAGTCTTGTATCGTTGCAAAAGAAGCGTTGGAAATGTGATTACGGGATATTTGAATGGTCTCCAGACCTGCTAGAGGCTTTGGCTAGGAGAAGGTGTTAGAAGGAGAGGCAACGGGCCTGGCCAGACATGTTTCTCCTGTGACTTAATAATTACTCACCACATTCTCTGAAGGGAACTGGAGCCCAAGACCTCTTCCCAGAATGCTCTGCTCTTCAATATGGTCTTCTAGGACCTCTGAAGGCAGAGGTTTATCTTGCCTTTGTAGATTATACTTGTGGCAGCTCTTATAACCATTGATGCAGTAATCACCGCAGAGTCTTGGACACTGACCCACCTCCAAAAATGTCAATCTCTTTGGAGGGATAGGAAGAAAAATAGATATAATATAACAGAAAGGACCCCTGCAGAGGAGAGGTGCCCAGTGCCCAGAGGACACACAAAGGAGGTTCTGATGTGTTCAAGAGCAGACAAGGGAGACGTGGATGCTGAGAGCCTTCTAGGCTCAGCCAAAGCGTGCACAGCGCACATGGCAGGCAAGATTCCTTCCAGGAGTCTTCACTGAGCAGAGCCCAGGGGAAAGCGGGATGGGAGTGTGTGTGGGTTTGTTTGCTTGTAGTGAAGATGGGACAAAGGACACAGCCTTGGAGAGAGAAGAGAGTTTGACAAGAGCATTAAAGAGCGTTTCCATGGTGGTTGGTGGTCACCAACCACCATCTTTAACTCCAGTCCTTGGAAGGCAGAGTCGGGTGAATCTCAGTGAGTTCAAGGCCAGCCTGGCCTACACAGAGAATTCCAGGACAGCCAGAGCTAGAGAGAGAGAGAGAGAGACAGAGACACAGATACACACAGATGAGGGGGGGGGGGGGGGTCTCAGGAAAAAAAAAAGCATTTTCCAGACTTCTCCAGGTTTGGGAGAGAGGCTCTGCTGCTGAAAACACACATTTGGCTTGGGATGTTCACTTTTACTTGAGGACGATGGTTTACAGTGAGGAAATCAAGATTCAAGCTCCAAAATCTCTCAGAAAAACTCACAGGAAATCAGTCTGTCACAAAGTCACTGTGGACTTGACACACTTTGAGGGTCAGGAGGAGGGAGGAGAAGGGAGGGTCAGAAGGAGGGAGGGGAGGGGAGGGGAGGGAAGGGGAGGGGGTAGGAATCAAGACTCATGAGGCAGAGAACACCAATTACTCAGCTACCATTTTTTCATAACTGAAGATTTCCACACAGTAGGATTGGCGAAATGCCTGCCATAGTGAAAAGGTGTCTGGGACACTATCATACGTGCAAAACAGAAACATAGTTAAAAAGCAAACAGAAGAGCTGGGAGCAGGATGTGCTTAGAGACAGTGTCAATTATCCTAATGGGGAGATAAAGAAAGCAATAGAGGAAAGGACAAAAGGAAATTCTCCCCAAACGTCCTTAAAAGGTTCATGTTGGAAAAGTGGGCGGGGCACAAGCGTTCACCTTCAGACGTCTGGGAGCATTACGTCACTGAGGTATTCCAGCTCCTCATTCTTGAATTCCAATCTTGGAAAACTTATCCCAAGGAAATCATTTGAATGATAATTGAATAATCAATACATGCATATATATGAAAATATGAAAGCAAGTTTGTACTTGTGCCTACCTGGGTCTTTGTTGCTCCACTATCTGTGGTATTTGAGAGAAACTAGACTTTATCAAGCAGGTGGGGGGGGGGCACGGATGATGCCAGTGAAGACGTGCAGAAACTCAGGGAGGGGGGCGGGGTGTTGGTTGTGACAAGACCTGAGAGGGACGTGAGGAACTCTGACTAAGGCTGTAGCTGGAGGTCAGAGACGAAGGTTGAGTCAACAGTATTTAAAGACACATTTGCATGTGCATCTGGAGAGGGAAGGAGGGCTGTGGTGGAGCACTCAGTCAGGGTGGATGGTGTTGTAACAAGTAAATCCAGAGGATCCAGGTGAGTGGGCCGGGGTCTGCTTGTGTGAAGAGGGGCGGGAGGGAAAGTGGGAGCTGCCAGCTCTGCTTGGTGTAACTATCCAGGTAAAGGTGTTTTAATAGTTTCCTGAAGACCCCGTCTCTCAGTACAGTCACACTGGTCAAGTGCATTTAGAGGGACTTTCAGACCCCAGCACCACGGTCTCTGTACCTCCGCGTCATACTTCACTACGTGGCTGAGTCAAACTTTATTTTAATTCCTTATCTTTGACTGGACTACTATTCTTCTAGTACAATTACCCTTATGTTGATCTACGAGATATACCTGTGGATGACATTTCAGCCCCTGTGGGTGACATTTCAGCCCCTGTGGGTGACACTTCAGCCCCAGGTCTCGGAGTCTTTTCTTCCATGGGCTGTGACTTTAGACAAAAGCTTCAAAGATCTCTTTGTTTTTTTTTTTTTTTAAAGTGTTTTTAATTACGTTTATTTGGGGGCAGGTGCCCATGACGTATGTGTGGGGGTCAGAGGACAACTTGCAAGAGTTGGTTCTCTGGGTCCTGGTGACAGAACTCAGGTCATCACTTGGTGACAATCGCTCTTACCCACTGACCACCTCACAGGCTCATGAAGGAGCCTGTGACCTTTAAGCTTCTGTTTTCTCACCTACACATTGGAGATGAAGGAAGGACATGTCACAGGCTGTCACAGGATGTCCGAGGCATCACAAACATCATAAACATACCTATAATCTCTATAAACCTCTTCAGCCTCTACCAAGTCAGAACTCAGTCTATCATGTGGCCCTTGGGCTGGTCACTCTGGTCACACAGAGTCACCCATCTGCAGGATTGTTACAATGTCACCTGGTTCACTCAACCCAGTCATACTGTCTCCTTCCTCACCAGACTGCCCATCAGTCACCTGACCTCTGAGGCTCCTAGGTAGAAATAACCAGGACATCTCGATTCGATCTAGTTAACCATAGCCCACCTGAGGGGGCGTGGCTGGCATCAGACAGAACTCTGTTTAAATCCCAGCCCAGCTGCTTAAACACATCATCATAGTGAGCGCTGATCTCCTCTCTCCAAGCCTCAGTCTCTCCATCTGTAAGATGGGACAATAGCAGCCTGCCACTTAGGGCGAGGAGGTAGCTTGGGTGAGAATTCAGCATCATTGCAGTCAATGGGGCTTTCCTGAGGGAAGCTGGGCACAGGAGTCACCTTGTCACTCTGGTCTAGCCTGTTGGCAGCAGGGATGGAATCTCCCGACTGCTCTCAAACACCAGTCCTTTCAAGGTCAAAGTTCAAAGTACCGTCAAGATGCCCCTGCGGTGGCACTTTGGGAATACCATTCTTCGTGCGGGGCTGTAATGCCTGAGGTTGTCCCTACCACCACTCTAGGAGCTCCTGTGAATCTAGTCATAGGGTCTGGCTGCCCGTGTGCCCAAGCCTCCTCCCTACCATCTCTCCCTGCTGGGCCCAAGCCCTACTTCAGCCTCAGCCTCACTGTTCTTTGAAAGGAGAGATAGCCTGAGCTATCTCCTGGGTCTGGTTCTCCCTCATCCCTAGCGTTCAGCACAAGCCTCTCTCCATGGTCCCACTCCACTGCACTCCGTGAAGTTCCATCTCCACCACGGTGGCTCCCGGTAAGGTTCATGCCCTTAACGCTGTCCTCTACATCGTCCGCTGCACCGGCCCTCCCCCCCACCCCCCACTTGCCAGGCTCTTCTGTTCACTGTCCTGTTAATAAATAATGTTTTCCTGGGATTCAGATGTATGAACATTTACCCACAGGTCAAAGGTCTATACAGTCATTTGTCTGTGACTTCAAACATCCAAAAACCCAACAAAGTCTACCCCCAGAACAGATGTATTCCCAGACACCCTGTGAGTGTGTTATGAAACAGTCGTGTCTTGAATGTCACATGCCTGGGTGGAGAGACATCTTTCCTATCTCTGGAAAGTCAAGGGGACGGCAGCTATGCCCGTCCAGTGCCTGCTCTGTGCGGGATGTTGTATTGTGCTGGGTGCCCTATGCAACTCGCATCTCTTCCCTAAAGAGTGTGAGCTTCAGGCCCGTTTGTTCAGCACTGTCCCTGAACTGAGGCTGTACAACCAGAGAGGAAGTGGGCGGTTGACTTATCATTGCGACTAGCCCTGGCTCAGGAATGTCCTGTCCCTCAAAATGTGCCTGAACTGTGTCGAGGCTGGTGAGGAGGCCAGTGAGTGAGTCAGAGTTCCCTGGCTTCCACAACTCAACCCTAAAGCCTGCTAATGGGGGCATGGAGAGTCCTGTGGATACCAGTAGCTAAGACTGTGTTCCTCACCTGGATGACTGTGGCTTTTGGGGTGCAGAACTCAACCAACCTAGTCAGCCTGGTATGGTTCTCTCCGAGCTAGGTAAGGTCCTCTGGCTTGCTTGTGAATGCACAGCTGTCCAGATGTCTACAGAGGGTGAGTGTTGCTGGCTGCACTACATGACCTTGGCCGTGGCTCTGGTTATTTGCTTCAAACAAGTATGATGCCCCTGCCCTCACATATGCTGTTTCTACTGTCAACTCTGTTCTCCTCAGGTCTTTGGGCTTTACTCTCACTTGCCATTTCTTTTTGGCCTTCACATAGCTTCCCTTGCGTCCTCCAAACAGGAAGACCTGGAAGCATTATTTCAAGGGCAAGAATTTGGCAACCGTCCCTGAAAGCCAAGCACAAACTCTGCAGGGGTTAATGATGCTCCCCAGAGGAGGTACCTGCTCCTTTCCACCCACCTCTGGGCACTGGTCCATCCAGCTAATGAGCCGTGGCCCCGTCTCCAACCCTCACTGGGGAAGTCTCTTCCCAGCCACTTCTGTATGCATCCCCAGAGGGTCCCCTGGTTTGCTTGTCAGTGGTCATTGATCCTTAGCCCGAAGTACTGCCAGCCTGTGGGCGCTTCCTCTTCACACTCTTATTTTCAAATATTCATTAACCTGGAAGTAAAACTCCAGTTTCCCAAGTCCATCCACAAAAGGGCAGGAAGTGCCAACCGGGGCCCTGAAGAGTCGCTGACACGTTCCAAGCACAAATTAACCAGCGTCAAGCAGCCAGGAAGGAGGCTGGCGGGCGCCGTAGCGCCAAGTCCTGAGACTGTATCTCCACATCTGCCAACTTGCTATCATGGAAAGCCATCCCTGCCCTGTGACTCAGTGCCCTGTCAGTGTGTCAGCCGCCCTGCTGAGTGCTCCCCACACCACAGGCCTGGGGGTGAGGGTGCAGAGCTCCTAGCATGAAGAGTGTCTGGGGCTCAGGGCTCTAGCTAGCCAGGCCAGGAGCATCTCTGACTTCAGTCTTTGCATCTAAAGACTAGACAAGGGCTGGAGAGATGGCTCAGCAGTTAAGAGCACTGACTGCTCTTCTGGAGGTCATGCGTTCAAATCCCAACAACCACATGGTGGCTCACAACCATCTGTAATGAGATCTGATGTCCTCTTCTGGGGTGTCTGAAGACAGCTACAGTGTACTTACATATAATAAATAAACAAATACCTTTGGGCCTGAGAGAGCAGGGCCAGAGCGAGCTGGGGGCGGGAGGAGGAAGACTAGACAGAGCTGTGACCAGGACCAAAGGGCTTCAACTCCAAGACATTCAACAATGCCAAGGCCCTTCTATGGAGGACAGTCAGTACCATGTGGTACCTCCATGGGTGGGCTCCGCCCACTCACAGCTGGTATGTGCTATCTCTAAGGGCTAAATCTATCAGCAGCATCAGAAGTAAGCAGAGAATCCACAGACCCAGGGAGGAGTGTCTGAGGAAAACTTGTATCTACTGCACAAAAGCTTCAGGGTCTAATGCCCATGCCAGCCGAGGATAAAGCCCCTGAAAGAAACTGGTTCAGGGCCTGGGTGATGGCTCAGTCAATAAAATGCTTGCCACAGAATCTCAAGGAGCTGAGTTCTGTGCTTAGTACTCATGGTGGTGTGTGCTTGTAACCCAAGACTGGGGAGGCAGAGATCCCAGATGATCATAATCCACAGGCTCCGGGTCCCACCGAAGAACTCGTGATCCACAAAACCAAGGTGGATGGCTCCTGAAGAATGATGGTCCAGGCTTTCCCTGCCTCTACACATACCCATGTGCATACTTAGACACACACACGCACACACACAGGGGTGAGGTGGAGAAACTGGATCAGCGTTTGGTAGTAGAATTCTGACCTACTATGCATGAAGTCATGGGTTCTATCCCCAGAACCAGGCAAAAGAGAGAAGAGACAGGAGGGGGGGAAGGGAGGGAAAGAGGGCGGGAAGAGGAACGGAGGAGGGAGGAAGCAGGAAGAGCCATAATAGAGCAGACCTCAAATTCTTCTCCAAGTCAGGGGTCATGATAGATGCACAGGCTGCCCTCACCCTCACCTTAGAAGGCTGAAACCCAAGGCTGCAGGAAGCCAAGATGGACACATTCTCTGTCACTTCCAGAACATTGCAGAGGTCCATGCAGCTGCTCACCTCTGGTCTGGCTTCCTGCCTGCAGCCAGAGCAGACACACAGTGGCCTGGCCCTTGAAGGGACCCACTAAAGAGGTTAAGGTTCTGTGATTATTTTAAACATCAACTTCTTAACAATATTCCCTCTGGTTCTGGTTTGTAAGTCAAGTCCCTGGGACAATGAAGCTTGTCCCAAGTTGGGAGGCAGGGCTGAAAGAGTCAGGGTTGTGTTCGTCCATCCTGAAGCAGAGTCTCGGGACAGAGCTGAGGGCAGGGGTGTGGGGGAGGGCAGAGCTCTCAGAAAGGCATGCTCAGCCTCCCGTGTCTCCGGAACACACCCCATTAAATAGCAAAGAGGAAGGATTGTGACAGTTCAATAAAGAAAGACCCTGGAGGAAGGAAGGCAGGCCTTTGTCCTGTTTTGAGACAAGGAATCTGGCCTTTCAGGAGGCGCTGAGGTGGGGAGCCATCGAGGTGACTCAGCCTCAGCCCTCCCTCCCTCTCATGGGGGTTGGGGGGCTACAGCAGAGGAAAGATCCTGTGTCCTCCAGGGCCACGTCGGTGTCAAGGGGAATCCTGTGGGTTGGGTACCGTGAATGTCACCTGTTCCGTGTCCTAACTTCTTTCCCTACAAAAGAGATGGGACAGTGTGATTTTCAAAATCTTTTCAAGTTTTAAAATGATTGGTTCCTGGCACTTCCCAAGGTCCATCTCTTCTTGCACAACCCTGGTGCCCTGTATAACACAGTGCCCTCCCATTTCCCAAGACTGGGGTAGCCTAGGATAGCCTGCTTATGTGGCAGAAGAGTGTTTGAGAATTAATGACTGTTGCAAACCATGGAATGGAACCTCCCCACCCCATATGGCATGGGATTCAGGGTCTCGTACAATCTAGGGGATTCCTCTCAACTGAACATCTCCAGTCGGATCTACGTTTCCTTCTTTACAGTGTGTGTGTGTGTGTGTGTGTGATGCACATCTATCCACTCATGAGCATGAGGAGACCAGAGGGATGTGCTGTGCCGCAATCCCATTGTCTCTGGGCCACAGGCGATGGGATTATAGATGTGTGCAGTCATGTGGGTTCTGGGGGATTTGAACTCGGCCTCACGATGGCAAAGCAGTCACTCTTACCCAGTGACTCGTCTCCCCAAGCTCAAGTCAATGCATTTCCATCTGGAGGCCATCCAACTGCAGACACCTGGAAGCTATAGTGTCCACTGTCAGCTGTTCCTTCCCTGTAACGCTGGTTTTGTGTCTTTGGTAACATAATTTGATGAAGTTGAGACAGTCAGCCTTTCCTCCCAGTTTCTTTCAACCTGGACTTTTGTTCAGTCCCATTTTCCTCTGTGTTCTGTGGGAACAAGATCTTCAGGCCGTGATTCTCTAGGTCTCGTGGAACAAAGCTGTCTCGGCAGGAACATCAGAAGCTAAGATTTCAAAAGGCCAGTGTATCAATTCCTGGGCAGGCCACGAGAACAGTGCCAGGATATCATGAAGAAATAACAACAGGACACTAGAGTCATAAGGACAATTGGTGAAGGCTTTAAAGGTGGTATTGTTACCACAGAGGCCTAAGGCAGTTAGCACAGAGCTGGGGGAAGGACTTACCATGTGGAGTGCTTGCCTAGCAAGAGTGAAGCTGTGGGTTCCATTCCTGCATCATGTGATCCATGTGGGATGACGAATTCCTGTAATCCTGGCACTCAGTAGGTGGAGGAAGGTCAACTTCGGTGGCTTTTGTTTCCCACCATTTCCAAGACAGTGAAGGTAGCAAGGATCATACCATTGCTCCTTGGGGAGCCTCAAGGGATTGGTCCTGGTACAAGACCTCAAATGTAGCTACATCAAGATTAACATGAAAAAAGCTCAGTTGGCAGAGAAAGACTGGTTGTTCTTCCTTGCCTGGGCATCACAACAAACAGAGCATGCTCCAAAAAAGTCTGCCAGGTACAAGCATGGGAGACGCTGGCACTGTATAGACATCTTACAAAGGCTCACACGGCTCATGGCCCGTGGCTTTTGGAGCGCATATGGTTCCTTCAGCTCACTAGGCCACTCTTATTCTCAGGGATGTTTTATCTCTATTTACTTATTTTTGTTTTTCATAATGAGTGGTCTCTGTTTAAACTTCAAATCATGTGTGCCTGGTCTAATCAATCATTTCCCGTGGTCAGAAGAACCTGGATTTCCAACAGATGCCCCTGGGCTGTTCCAACAGGGTGCCTCACAGACTCAGATTTTTGCCTGTAACAAGCCGGGGACTCATTCAGACGCTTAATTCCCCCCAGATCCCAAGTCCTTTATGTCGAAGGTAGTACTTGTGCAGAAACTTCCGGTCCATCACGGACTGTCAGCTATTCCTGGGCTTACAGCACCTGTGCCATTGTAATCCTGAGCAATTAGAAGCTTCTGGGGGTGGCGTGGGGTGCTGGAGAGATGGCTCAGCGGTCCAAAACACTGACTGCTCTTCCAGAGGTCTGAGTTCAATTCTCAGCAACCACATGGTGGCTCACAACCATCTGTAATGGGATCTGATGCCCTCTTCTGGTGTGTCTGAAGACAGTGACAGTGTACCCACATATAGTACATAAATACATCTTTAAAAAAAAAGAAGAAGCTTCTTAGGGACAAGGAAGAGTTCAGATGCTCCCCACACCATGGTTTTATTTTCCTCCAAATATTTTTTCTTTTATTGTTGAGATCATAATATATTTACAACATTCCTCTCTTCCCTCTCCCCCCTCCAAAGCCTTCTGTAGACTCCTTGTTTGCTTTCAAATTCATGGCTTCTTTTTTTTTTTTTTAAAGATTTATTTATTTATTTTATTTATGAGTACACTGTCGCTGGCTGTCTTCGGACACACCAGAAGAGGGCATCCAATCTCATTATGGATGGTTGTGAGCCACCATGTGGTTGCTGGGATTTGAACTCAGGACCTCTGGAAGAGCAGTCAGTGCTCTTAACCGCTAAGCCATCTCTCCAGCCCCTCATGGCTTCTTTTTTCCCCCCCTTAATTGTTGTTACAAGACTGACTGATGTGCTTGTCTGTGGACAAGACACTTTCTCCCAGCGTCTGCATTTCTTAGTTCTCTGTGCGGGGTTGAGGCCCCGTGGGTCTCCACGGCCTCCTTGGCGGGTCTGAGGCCTTGTAGGTCTCCACGGCCACCTTGGCGCGTC
Organism: Grammomys surdaster; assembly: GCF_004785775.1. NCBI lineage: Eukaryota > Metazoa > Chordata > Mammalia > Rodentia > Muridae > Grammomys > Grammomys surdaster. The sequence goes on along the minus strand of NW_021620991.1, from coordinate 4,920,662 downwards.
TACTGCTGTCCTTGTTCAGCACATGCTTAGGCAGACATGTTATCGAGACTTTGTGGGTGTAGCTTCGGACACTGCTAAGTGACTTGGACTCATAGCAAACTCCCTGCTCCTCTGGCTCTTTCCGCCCCCTCTTCCGAAATGTGCCCTGAGCCTTAGCTGTGGGAGTTGTTTTGCAGAGGTCTTCAAATATTTTCAGTCTTTGGCTGACTCTGCCAACAGGGATCCTTTGGATACAGAAGTCTGACTGTTTCCCCCATACTCTGAAAATTTGGTGGCAACTCGGGTATCTTGGGAGGAAGCAGGAAGACAGACAGCTCCAGAACAGCCTTGTCTGGGCCTCGGGAGTTTTCTGTAATTTCACAGCAAGAGCGGAACCTCCTAGGCAGACATTCACTGTGGCTAAGAACATTCTGTTTAAGGCAAAGATCTCAGGGCTTGTCAAGAGGGATGTATTCCAACCCAGTTTCTCCCACTTTTCCTGTATCAACCCAGTTCCAAAAGTGGGTGGGAACTCTCTGTCCACCAGTTTTCCCAAGTGCAGAATCATAAAAGTTACTTGAACCCATTTTATAGAACTATTATCATAGAAATAGAAGTCTGGATGAGGCTTGAGAAATATTCTCGCTAATTGTTCTGTTATCGGTTAAAATTGCTGGCCCCGGGGAAGCCTTGAGCTGTGTGAATCTCCAGCCCGCAGGCCACGGCCTGATTAAAATCTACTACCAGGGTCTCAGCAAGCACATCTGGAGCTTCAGCGGGGTGAAGTGTCAGGAAACAGACCAGACAGGAACTTCCCTCTGCTGGGCGGACCCAGGAGGCAGCTGCTTCTGTCCCTCCTAGCCCACCACAGAAAGTATCTTTTATTTCATTACATACGCATCTTCTTTCGTCCCTTGGCAATTAATCAGAATACTTTACAGCTATTCAAGGCACTGTGGGGAAGGTTCTAGAAGTTTCTCACTTCATAGACCTGTTGTAGGGCTGAGTGAGGCTCATTTTTCTGACTCAGACCCTGGTCTTTAGACTCAGATAGCTTGACCAGCTGCAGCCAGGCATCTCCAGCCACATCCTGTTCTTCTGGGAACTTCCTGGGGCATACTCACCTGACCCTAGATATACAACACATTTAGCTGTATGATGTTTGTTTTTATCTTTTCTTCTTTTTTCCTTAAAAGCCTTTTTAGGATGTGCCCGGTGGCGCACACCTTTAATCCCAGCACCTGGGAGGTAGAGGCAGGTGGGTCACTGTGAGTTCTAGGCAAGCCTGGGCTATATTGTGAGACCTCGCCTCAGAAAACAAACAAACAAACAAACAAACAAACAACCTCTTTAGTAAAAACCAAGACCCAGGGCTCAGTGTAGGGAAGCCCAGTGGGTGGAGCATGTGTTTAACACACATAATGTCTGGGGTTCCATGCCCAACACCACAAGAACAAGACGAGGTGGCACAATTGGGAGGTAGAGGCAGGAAGAACAGATGTTCATGTTGTCATCATCAGCTACATAGTAAATTCAAGGCCAGCCTGGGCTACATGAGACCTTGTCTCAAAAAGTCATACAAACAAAAACAAAACAAAAACCCAAACTAAAACACCACACACACATACATACACACACACACACACACACACACATCCAGGCCTACTGGGGTCAAGAACACCTCGGCTTCTCAGTGTGTCACTGGGTCACTGGAAGGGGATGATGACACAGGAAGAGCTGTCCTCTCCTCAGGAGATGGAGTTGATTGTGTGTGTGTGTGTTCATGTGTACATGTGTGTGTGCCCATGGAAGCCAGAAGAGGGTGTTAGATCCCCTGGAGCTGTAGCTAGAGCCAGTCGTGAACTGTCAGATGTGGGTACTGGGAACCTAACTCGAGTCCACTACAAAAGCAATCACCAGGCCATGTGTCCTGGTCAATTCCAGTTCTTTATCTGTGCAGGAGTATGCTCTATACTAATGATTAAAAGTATAATGTAAGCTGGCCATAGTGACGCAAACCTTTAATCCCAGCACTCAGGAAGCAGTGGCAGGAAGATCTCTGAGACTGAGGCCAGTCTGGTTTATACAGTGAGTTCCAGGACAGTCAGGGCTACACGGAAAAACTCTGTCTCAAAAAACAGAGACAAATAAACAAAAATTTTAAGAAAAAGAAAAATAACAGTGTGTTTGGAAATGTTAGTGTAGTAAGAGGGGGGAGTAAGTCCAGGGAGAGGTCAGTACGTCCAGCCCCCAAGGCTTCCCTTCTTGGCTTCCTGTAGGCAGCCTCTCCAACGGAAGTCATCACCGCCCGACACAGATGACCAGGGCAGGGGCGTCACCGCAGGGACTTGCCCTCTAGAAGAAACAAGGCAAACAGCCAGTTCTCTCCCAGGGCAGCAGAGCAGTAGCACCTGGGGACATAGCTAACAGGAAGCAGAGCCTGAAGATGGAGGCCTTCAGGTTTCTTGTCGCTTGCCCCTAGGCTTGTGGTGTCTTGAGTTTGGGTCTAGTTCCTCCCCACCTCCCGCAGACCTCTGCATGGGCAGTCAAGCCTTTCAAACCTGTTTTAGCACAGGGCAGTTGATCACCTGTGACCTTCCTTCCTGGGATCTCAGCTGTGTCATGACCAGACCTCAGGCACACAACAAGGTAGAGAAGATCCTTTATCCAGAAGCTGGGACAGAGGGCTTGGAATCTGGCTCTTCCCTTCTTCCCTTCCCTTCCCTTCCCTTCCCTTCCCTTCCCTTCCCTTCCC
>NW_021620991.1:4904236-4917828 GCF_004785775.1 Grammomys surdaster | reverse complement strand
CCCTTCCCTTCCCTTCCCTTCCCTTCCCTTCCCTTCCCTTCTTCTCTACCCTCTTCCTCCTCCTTCTTCTTCCTGTCTCTCTGTCTCTCTCTCTCTCTGTCTCTGTCTCTCTGTCTCTCTGCCTCTCTCTCTCTCCAAGACAGGGTTTCTCTGTGTAGTCCTGGTTCTCTTGGTACTCACTCTGTAGACCAGGCTGGCCTCAAACTCAGATATCTGCCTGACTCTGCCTCCCAGTTGCTGGGAGCAAAGGCGTGCGACACCACCGCCCAGCTCGGCTTGCTTTTTCTGATTTTGAAATGTTTGCACATTGAATCAACAAGGGCTCAGTGGGTCAGAGTGCTTACAGTACAAGCATGAGGACTGGGCTAGGATCCCACCACCATGTAGAACCCAGGCGTGGCTGTGCATGCCTGTAACCCCAGCACTGTGAGGTCTGGAGACTGGAGGATTGCTGGGGCTTGTGGACAGTCAGCTTAGCTCCAGGCTCAGGGAGAGCCTTTGTCCCAAACACTGACCCTGACCCCAACTCTAATCCTAAGGTGGAGAGCAGTAAAGCAGGATCCTGACATCCAGTAGCCCTTATAGGTAGCACACATACATGTACACACACACACAGACACATGTGCATACACATGCACTCAGAGACACACATGTGCATGCACACATGTACACAGAGACACATATGTGCACAGACATGTACTCACATCATACATGTGGACACACACAGACAGATGTGCACACACATGGACTCACAGACACACATGTGCATGCACACATGTACACAGAGACACATATGTGTACAGACATGTACTCACATCACACATGTGCACACACATAGACATGTGTGCACACACATGCACTCATAGACACACATGTGCATGCACACATGTAGACACATACGTGCATACACATGCACACACAGACACATATGAGCACACACATGCACTCACAGACACACATATGGACACACATGTACACAGAGACACATATGTGCACAGACATGTACTCATATCACACATGTACACACACACAGACACACGCGGCTGGTGCAGTGCTGGGCACACGTAATTAGTGATGAGGAAGTAGAGGCCAACAGCCAGGTCCCTGACCAGGTAGCCTGGCATACCTGAACACCAATGTTCAGTGAGAGACTGTCTCTAGAAACAAGGTGAACGGCTTCTGAGAAGCAACTCTCAAGCTCGGCCTCTGGCTTCCACACACATGTACACATACGTACACAAAGAAAACAAGCAAGTGGTTCATGTTCACATCAAAGGGCCTGGCACCTAGTAGGTATTCAAAGTCATCTTCAGACTATACACATCTAAGCCAGCACTGGGCAGAGAGCTCTTCTGAAGAGGCCCTGGGAGGACCTCCTGGGGGTGGGGACACACTGTCTTTATAGAGTCAGGGTGTTCCATTTTTGGAAGGAAGAAGATTCTTTGTTGCGTTCTGCCAAAATCCACCCCCTCACTACTTCCTCACACAGGTCCTGACTGCCAGGAGCCCAGTGTCAAAACAAAAAAACAAACAAAAAAAAAACCAAAAAAACAAAAAGAAAAAACAAAAATCAAAACAAACAAAAACCAAGTCTTGTAAGAGATGTAGAATATAAATAATCAGGGCTGAACTGGGTTCAAGAATGGCAGTCTCCTGCAGAAGCCATTCATCAAGGCTTCCCACAGCAAACCTAGGCGGAGACTGAAGGCGGAGGCCTCTTAGGAAAAGGCAGAAGTCCTAGGTTCTCTGCTCCCATTAATATGTGACTTTCTTTCTCCTGCCTAGCACATGGCTTCCCTCTTTAGAGCCGGGGGAAAAGTCACTCCACTTATACAAAGGTGACTGGTCACAAGGGCCCTGCAGCCATGACCTCATCGCCCTTAATACGTGCCTATAATCACTGAGCACCCAGGGAGTGGGCCAGTGGGGCAGCCACAGGCGTCAGGTTCCTGTTTACAGAGTCTTCCTGGCGTCGGGTGTAGAATCACGACCCGTGGGTCCCTTCCTGACTCTGCTGGCATCCCCGTGTACAGCGGCGTGAGATGGGAGGAGCCCAGGCGTCTCCATAAAGACCGAGTAGGTAGCTTCCCTCTCTGATGACTCTTTCGTAAAACAACTAGAATGTAAAAAGCGCGAATCAGTTAAACTGTGGGTAATTGTGTCAGCTGCTTCAGGGCTGGGCCCCAGGGAATCTTCTTGTCGGGCAGGAGCTAGGACTGTGAGGTTTACAGATTGAATGTGATCAGGCTTCGGTTTCCTCAGGGCGAGGTGGGCAGCAGTTCAGTCATCCTGTGACTCTGTCTCTTCTAGCTGCTCAGCCTGGCACGTACCTGGCAGCGGGCCGCTGCTTCTTGGTTTGTTGTACTGGCCATGGCTGCGGTGGTGAGCCTGATGGATCCGGAGGACTGTTTGGTCAAGAGCTTGAGGGTGTTTGCAGCCCCTGCCCTTCCTGGGTCTTGAATCTGCACGAGGGTACTGTGTGCAGCAGGGCTCACTCTTTAACCGTGGGGTGTCCTCCTCCAGCCCCCACTGTGTGGGGGACACAGAACAGTCTGCTAAGTTGCCCCCCACCCCCGGGATGAGACACTACGTCCTCACTGAGGAGCAATCCAATTACAGCCACCCCGCTCACTCGGGGGCGGGGAGTGCCTTCCAAGCCAGACAGTATGCTTGAAACTGTAAATAGCACAGTGTGAGTGAACTCACACGTGTGCGTGTGCACGTGCATGGGCAAGTATGTGCGTGCGTGCCTGTGTGTGCCTGTATGTGTGTGTGCACATGCGGGCACAAGTACATATGTGTTTGTGTTCCTGTGTGCACACGTGTGTGTATGCGTGTGCACATGCACGTGTGTGTGTGCATGTGCACGTGCACTAGGGGAGGGCTTGGGGCCTCTCACTGGAAGCTTGCCCTCTCAGCGAGGCCAGGGAGGTCCCACAGTCTACCTTCCTCGACCCCCACTGCTGGAGTTACAGGCACAAGTTGCCATGTAGGGATTTTTAACCTGACTGCCAGCGCTCCTCCCCACTGAGCCATCTCCAGCCTCGTGTATGCCCACACATAAGTTTTGTGCCTTTCCTATCTTACCTATCTTTCCTTTATTTCACTCTGACCACGGCTTTTGTGGTGTGAAGCAAACCGGCTTAGCCAGCCTTGCTTTCCTTCTCACGGTTCCTTGGCTTGTTCTGACTCTCTTAGCAGGTAGCCCGTGTTCTTCTTTTTATTCTTTAATGTTTTAGAGATAGAGGCTCACTCTGCAACCTTGGAACTCAAGGCTGGTCTCACACTCACAGAGACCCACCTGCCTCGGCCTCCTGAGCCCTGAGATTAAAGGCATGTGCCACTTCTCCCAGCGCGGGGGCTTTTGTTGGTGGTTGTACTGGCTGGTTTTGTGTTGTCAACTCGACACAAGCTGGAGTTATCACAGAGAGAGGAGCTTCCGTTGAGGAAATGCCTCCATGAGATCCAGCTGTAAGGTAGGATGAGCCTGCTCAAAACGAAAACAAGAACTAAAGAGCAGGTGGGATGGGATATTTCTAGGAGAGAGGAAGGGTCAAAAGGAAGGAGTGGGAGAGGGAGATGAAGGAAAGAGGAAGGGTGAGAGGGAGAGAGAGGGGCGGAAGGGAGGGAGGGAGAGGAAAGGGATGGAGGGAGAAGAGAGGGGACGGAAGGAAGAAGAAGAGAGGAGAGGGAGGGAGAGAGAGGGGAGGGCAGAAGGGGAAGGAGAGAGGGAGAGGGGAGGGAGGGGGAAAGAGGGAGGGAGGGAAAGAGAGAGGAGAGGAAGGGAGGCAAGGAGGGAAAGAGAAAGGGGAGGGAGAGAGAGGGGGAAGGGAGAGCTTGGAGGGAGGGCCAGTTTTCCTCTCTCTTCTTTGAAATCACTCTTTGTTCTCCTGACTGTAGCTTTTTCTCCCAAAACGGTAACTGTCGACCTATAGACCAAACCCGCATTTAGGATTGCTTGGTCCTCCTGCCATTAACCATGGTCCAGTGACCTAAATCCACCTCTCCTTTCCCGTCTAGCCCAATTCTCCTGGGTGTCCCCACATTTCTAGAAGTATAGAAAGCTCTATAGGGTGCTCTCAAGTGTCTGATTTGTCATGGTGTCTGGTCCCCTCTCCTCTGGGCCCAAGCTCTCCTAAGTTCATCTGGGGACTTCCATGGTGGCATCCTGCCTGGTTCCATACACATCACCCAGTTTGCCGAAGCTCATTTATGATGTGGGTGGCTGGCCTGATTTTTCTGTGGTACCGTTGCGAGTCTATTAAAGAATGTATCTGTGCTAGTGAGTTCTGTGTCAGCTTGACACAGGAGAGAGTCATCTGAAGGATGGGCACCTTGGTTGAGAAAGTTCTTCAAAGTGTGGGGCTGCAGGCAAGCCTGTAAGGCTTTCTTAGTGATTGGTGGGGGAGGAACCAGACCAGTATGGGTGCTATCATCCCTGGGGTATTGTTCTTGGGTTCTATAAGACTTTGAGCAAGCCAGTAAGCAGCACCCCTCCATAGCCTCTGCATCAGCTCCTGCCTCAAGATTTCTGTGTATTTCCTATCCTGACTTTCTCCAGCGATGAACAGTAAACCCTTTCCTTCCTAAGTTGTTTTTGGTCATGATGTTTTATCACAACAATAGAAACGCTAATACAGTATTCCAATGTACTCTTCTCTTGTGTGTGTGTGTGTGTGTGTGTGAGAGAGAGAAAGAGAGAGAGAGAGAGAGAGAGAGAGAGAGAGAGAGAGGGAGAGAGGGAGAGAGGGAGAGAGGGAGAGAGACAGAGACAGAGACAGAGACAGAACGTCTTTCCATGTTGCCCAGGCTAGCTCTGAACTTCTGTGTTCAAAGGATCTTCCTGCATACCTCCGGAGTAGCCGGGACTCAGCATGTGTGTCAGACCTTCTGGAGTTTACACAAGGGTTTGCCTTTTCTTCCCACTTCATCAGGGGTTTCTGGAAGGAGGTGGAAATCCTCTGACAGGTTTCTGCATCCCCGTCCCCGTCCCCGGCCTTTGGTTGGATACATCACAGAGTTTAATAGATATCTACTCAGTATTTCCCCCCTTATTTCTGACTGTTGAGTTCCATCCAAAGAAATTCTCAAGTTCACCTTACATTGACCTTAGGCAAGAACACAAGGCCATGAAGCGAGCCTTTTGAGGCCTCCGTGGGAGGCCATGGGATGGCTCACGGGCAGCAGGTGGGCTCGGGGCATTCGGGGTACACACTCATCTCATAGACAGACATTCCTTTTCAACTGCATCTGTTTCTGGGTTCCATTCTCCTAGCTTGGCCCAAGACATGCAGCGTTGACATCACAGCAAACAGCACGGGATCTGATTTCTAGTCACTTCAAAACAAGTCTAGGGGCCAAGGCGCTGTCTGAGCGCAGCAGAGCTGGGTGAGCAAGCCTCTTGAGATCACCGCAGGAGGAAGGTCACTGAGCTAGCTGACTCCTGGGCCAGGTCTTGGGTCTTGAATTCCCTCTCTTCATATTTCATCATTTCAGAGCATACAAGAGAGAATGACGTCATGCCACACAAATGCCAAAGTCGCCCTTTGGAGAGAGGCGACACCAAACATGGGCAGCCTGCCCAAGCCAAGTTTGCCCGGGCAAACACTCAGCCCTGTTGCTGAACTCGTCTTCTGAGTCGCTGCTTCCTGTGCAGGCTTCATGGAGGTTCTGACCTGGGCATTCGATTTCTTTGAAGTTGAAAACTTCAAAGCTTTGTGGGAGGCCGCACAAGATGGCCACGCTAGAGCACCTCTCTTGTGGGGGACAGATACCCAAACACTCAGCTCCACAGACAGTATTAATATGAGCCTAGATTTTTATTATTATTATTTTTGGCTCTGATATACACTTCCTGATAGAATTTTAGCCAATTTCCTCGTGTCTGCTTCTCAGGTGAGGTGGTAAACAGTCAGTCTCAGTTCTGCCCATGGGACGCCAGCCCTTCTGTCTGCACACAGCACGGCTGAACCCCCTATAACAGGCCTTGCTCTGAGCTGCTGTCTGGTAACTCGCAAATTCTTCTCTGGTTACACTTGGCCTTGGGACAGTGACGTACTATCTGTAGATATGGGGGTGAGAAAGGTGTCATTGGAGATGTTTAACCTGTGATTAGACTCATTAGAGACCACATGCTCAGGAAGTCTTACTGTGACCTGTGTGGTGACATTCATAGACTCCACAGGCATAAGTCAGGGGAAACCGCTTCTCCCACATGAGGGTTTAGGAGATCTCTGTGGGTGGTCTTTAAGGACATGGCACACCACAGGGTGGCTGGGGTTAAACGTACTGCATGGACTCTTTTCTGCTAAACAAACAAACAAACAAACAGAAGTCAAACGTCACTGGGACAATTCTAGGCAGTTTGAAATCCCATCCTCATCAAGACCCAGAGACCCAGAGACTTAGAGCTACAAAAAATGCCAGTCTCAAAGGAGGCAAGCCTGGTCACAGACCTGCCGAGAACAGAGTAACGGCAGAGGCCATACTTGTGGTTGCTTAGAAACATGATGGTTTCCATGCCCACCCATTATGGTTTCTACGGCCCGCTGAAGAAATATTAAGATTATTAAGTGTCCGAGGGTGCTGGAAAGCTGGGTTAGTGGTTAAGAGTGTTTGATGCTTATCCAAAGGACCAGAATGCAGTTCCCAGAACCCATATCAGGTGACTCCAACCACTTGTAACTCCAGCTCTAGAGGCTCTCTCCTCCCTTAACGCCTTCACGGACATCCACACGTAAATAAAAATAAATACATCAAAGAAAGAGAAAAGTGGGAAGACACGGAAAATGCTTCCCATTCCTGTTGTTGACCGGCTCTAACCCAACAGTTCTCAACCTGTGGATCTCAACAATCACATAGCGGATATCCTGTATTAAAGGGTTACAGTGTTAGGAAGGTTGGACACCTCCACCGTGTCCAGATCCACATAAAAGGCTCTCGGACTCTGTGAGCAATTGTGCCCGACTGGAGGAGGAGCATGCACCGTACTCTGTCTTAAGTCTAGGGACATGACAGTTTGTTCCTCAGCCAGGAGTGAGAGAGGGCAGTCAGGTGCTACCCTGCCAGAGAAGGAAGGAATACTGACTAGACCCTTGGGGCTCAAAAACCAAACAAACAGGGTTCACCTTTGTGTCAGAGTGCAGGCATAGCTTTGGCGAGGCCCTGGACAGGACCTCCAACACCCTTAAAACAAACAAAACCTGATATCCAGCTTATCTAAAGCTAATCTGATAACACTCAGCGAGGCAAGCCTGGCATAAGGAGAACTCTCAGAGGCCGCAGACCAAAGCTACTCGGGAATCTAACAGAATTAAGGGGTGGTCCCTGGCAATGGAACCTCCCTTAGACCCAGCCTCCCTAACTGTCTCTCATTCCTGAACATATAGTCCTGAACATATAAGACCCTAACACTACAATACTTTTGGAAGGGATACATAAAAAATACAACCTGAATATTTAGGTGGAGGATGGTAGTGAAGGAAAACGTTTCCTAAATGTTTTACATTTTTATTTACTTATTTACCTTTAAGTAATTAATAAAGTTTTATGCCCCACATGCATGCAATGCCCACAGGGGTCAGAAGAGGGCGCCAGAGCCATTGGTTATTGGAGTTACAGATGGTTGTGAGGCGCCATGTGGGTGCTGGGAACTGAACCAGGATTCTCTGTGAGAGCAGCCAGTGCACATAACGGCTTGAGCCATTTCTCCAGACCCCAAAACTGATTTTTAAACAATTCAAACTAAAGTAACAAGTAACAGAGAAGACTGAGTTCACAGACAGACTCGGAGAACGGAGTGTGTGACCAAAAGCAGCACACGGAGCCATATGAAGAGGAGGGAGGGGAGAGCGATGTGGGGAGAGGGAGAGGGGGAGTCATGTGAGGAGAGGGGGAGGGGAGAGTCAGGAGCCAAGAGGCCAGAAGACCAAGGGGCCAGGAAGTGAAAAGGGTAAAATGGCTGCATTTTATAAAGAAGGGAAGGAGGAGGGGGAACAGGAGAGGCCCAGTCCATAGGCTGCAGGTTTAGGGTAGAGGATGGGGTATGCCAACCAGGACGACCCTGTAACAGACTGGGACTGAGGGATTCTGGGAGAACCTGGCATCTGGCTTCTGCTTTGATGTGTTACTAAGCACCTCAGCTAGCCATTGGTCTGTCTAAGGTCGAGACCTAACAGTTGTGAGATGACCCTCTCACACCTGAGCTGACCTGCTCACACCTGAGCTGACCCGCTCACACTTGAGATGACCCGCTCACACTTGAGATGACCCGCTCACACCTGAGCTGACCCGCTCACACCTGAGATGACCCGCTCACACCTGAGATGACCCGCTCACACCTGAGATGACCCGCTCACACTATGGAAAGAAGAAATAGGAGGGAAACTAGATCTCTATACTATGCTACAAAATATTAAAATTTAAGATGGCCAATGAGCTAGCGTTTTAAAAATATTAAACTAGTTGATGAGAACAGAGGTAAGTGAGTGCTGGCTTGATAGAAAGGAGCGAAAAAACCTGAACCAGACTCTAAAAATGCTGCAAGTGTAAAACCAGCCTTGTCTACATAGGTAGAGTGAGCTCCAGGCCAGCCTGGGCTACATAGGGAAAGTATGTTCCAGGGGCCAGCCTGGGCTACATAGGAAGAGTGAGCTCCAGGCCAGCCTGGGCTTCGTAGGAAGAACTTGTCTTTAAAAATAAAGACGAAGTCAGGCAATGAGAAGACTCAGAAGGGATGTGGTGAAAGTTCACAGCGCAGGCCTGAAGACCTGGTTCCGTCTCTGGACCTACAGGGGAAGCAGAGATCTGACCCCCCAAAGTTGTCCTCTGACCTCTGTATGTGGTGTGCTGTGGCATGCCTGCGCCCACACACATATGCACTGCACACACCATCATATGCATGTGCACACACACCTCCCCAATAATCTCTCCAACAGATAAATAAATATTTTTTAAAAATGAGCATAGACAACAACCATGATTATTCAGTTTTTGGGGAGATCCTGATGTGGAACCCAGGCCTTCACAGTGTGCTTGTCAAACATCCGATCCCTGAGCAACACTCCCAGCAAGATAATCTTTTCAAAATATCTGAGAAGCAGCCAAAGGCACATTACATTAGCAATCAAAGATATTTGAAATAAAATGGAATATTCATTTCTTTCTGCATGTGTATGAACATATATGTGTGTGCACATGTATCTGTGTGTGTACAAATAAATGTGTGTGTGCATGTATGTGTGTGTGTGCACACATGTGTGTGTACAAGTGTATGCACACCACATACACACACATACACACCTTTGCATATACATTTGGAGGCCAGAGGTTGACCTGGGTATCTTCTCTCCACATCTTTTTTGTGGTTTTGAGACAGGGTCTCTCTTACTTAACCTGGATCATACCTGTTTAGCTAGCCTGGCTGGCCAGTGGGTCAGTGAGATGCCCCATCTCTGCTCTCAGATGCTGGCGTTACAGAAGTATGTAGCTGCATCCAGCTTTTTTTTTTTTTTAAACATGGGTAATGGAGATTTGAACTCTGGTCCTCATGTGTATGCAGCAAGCACTTTACCCACTGAGCCATCTCCCTAGCCCCCATTTAGAAGGTTTTGAAGCCATTATGGACACAGATCCAGAGGAGAAATAGGTTGGGAGAACCTTTCGGAGAAGACGTTTGGTAATATCTATTGAAGATCTTACAGAGTTTAACATTTTAATACTTCATCTTAGACAAAAAAAAAAAGCCAAGAAGTGATTCAGCATTTTAATGCAGAGCAGAAATGAAGGAGTACGCATACAAAGACACATCCAGGAGTCCAAGGCTGTCAGTGTGCTGCTGGATTAACAGCAGAGGTTGCAGGCCAGGCGCGGCATCTGTCGGCAGGTTTAGCGCTTGGACCGCCAGACAACCTTTCCATAGAAAGCTTTGTAGACGATCACAGCGACTATGCGTGTATGCTCTGCGGCACACACATTTAAACCCAGCGCTTAGGAGGCAGAGGCAGGCAGATCTCTATGAGTTCCTGAGTTCCAGGCCAGCCTGGGCTACTCAGTGAGTTATTATCTTTAAAAAAAATTGTTCAGGGTTTGTATATATTGATATGGACTAATATCATAAACTGTCGCATCAAAAGTGATAAATATTACCTACTAAATAATCTAATCTCTGTTTTCCTATCTTCAGAGGAAAAACCTGTGATTTATGTAATCATCTCTACCCTTCTTAAACTCTGTACCCCTGGGATGGCATAATAAAAAAATATGTTTGTTTGTTGAGGATGTGGGCTCGCTCATGCCTTGCTGGTGGTACAGTAAGGTAATGCAGTCATTTGGGAAAGAGCCTTGTAGTTCCTCCCAAACGTTAAGCACTGAGTTCTTACACAGCCATGCAATGCATTTGTGTGCTTTAAGTGGGTAATGCAGTACTACACGGTATGGCAGGAAAGCTAAAGACCTGTGTACATCGAGCCTGAAAGAAGTCTTTGGCAAATAGTTTTAGTAAAAATGTTAATCGCTGTTGTTTCCAAGTGCAAGGTCCCGCTACCTTTCAGCCTTGTGGGCCTCCTGTCTGCCGTCTATTGGAGCAAGCAGAGAGGATTCATAAATAGCCCCATTCCCAGGGGACATGGAGACATAGGTCCCTACAGATGTTTACAAGAATGCCATAGAGGTGTTATCAGTACAGTAGAAAGTTGAAACAACCTACTATTCATCGAATGATAGATGGTTAAATAAACCATATACTGGTATAAAGGGTGTAACCTTGGGAAGAAGTGAGCTGGGAGAGGCAGCCTACTCCTGTAACCCCAGCCTTCCTGCTGCAGCAGAAGGTCAGAGAGGTCAGGGAGGTCAGGGAGGGCTTAAAACAAGGAAGAGGGAAGAAAGAGGAGAAAGTGGAAGAGGAAGAGGAGGAGGAGGAGGAAGAGGAGGAGGAGAAAAATGAGGAGGATGGGAAGGAGGAGGAGGAGGAGGGGGAGGAAGATGAGGAGGATGGGAGGATAGGGGAGTAGGATGGAGAGGAGGATGAGAAGGAAAATTCGGAGGAGGGAAGGAAGGAGGAAGATGATGAGGAAGATAAGGAGGATGAGGAGAGAGGGGAGAAGGGAAAAACCGACTCTTGCTGTGATGTGTGTGGGTTTTAAAAACAGTTTGGTAAGGGGCTGGATAAAGAAAACTTTATATTATTCAATTCCATTCATGGGAAACGTCCAGAGTAGGCACCCACGTAGAGAGAGATAGTATAGCTCAGTGGTTGCCTAGCACCAGGAGAAAGATGGGGGAGGGAGGACATGCCAAAGGACGCAATGTTTCTTTTTAGAGAGCCCAAACTGTTCTCACATTAATTGCAGGCTGCTTGCAGAGCCCTGTGAATAAACCATTGCACTTCCAAAGGGTGGATTCCATGGCGTGACAACACTGCTGTTAAAATCTGTTTATGTGCACCGAGGCACACAAAACTCTTTGGGAAGTGTGTTCAGTCAAAATATTATTATAATGGTTGTCTCAAAGTGCAGGATTATTTGAAATTTCCTTTTGTGGGCCTCCTGCCGTCTTTTGCAGTCTGCAAAGGTTGCACTTGGATCTAAGAAGGAAACAACAAACTTCCTTATCTGCTTGGGGAATGCCTTTAAAATCTTCAAGTCCGAGGACTTTCCACAGGGTGGTGGCCTCACCCACACCGCCGCAGACATATTAAAACACACCCTGGCCTCCTAGGCCACTTTCCGTGGAATTATCACAGATAACTCAGTTGTGGTTGGCTAGGTTTTTCCAGACAACTGCCAGGCAGACTTGGGAATTTGTGTTAGGGAAAGAATAATCCATCAGCAGGCAGCCTTCTAGTGTGTTGCGGAGGTCAGAGGACAACTTTGTGGAGTTGTCCTTAAACTTATCTTTTGCCGGAAGCAGATGTACTTGCCAAAGCCATCTTGCTGGGAGTGGAAGAGACATTTTTTTTAATGAATTATAAATTGTAACCTAATAACCTTTGTATGTGCTTCATTTTGTAAGTAGTTACACATTGCTTTTATTTTTTCAGGGGTTTGTTTGTGTGCTGAGCTGGACATGGGAATCCCAGCGTGCTAGATGCATGTTCTGCACTGAGCTACATAACCCTGGCCAGGCTGTTTTGTTTTTTTGTTTTTTGTTTGTTTTGTTTGTTAGGTTTTTGGGTTTTTTGTTTTTGTTTCTTGTGTTTTGTTTGTTTGTCTGTTTTTGAGTCTCCATGTGGATGCTGGAAACCAAACTCGAGTCCTCTGTAAGAGCAGCAAGTGAGCTCAACTGCAGAGGCCTCTCTCCTACCCCATTACCATTGTCTGAGAGGTGAATCGCTGTGCGTCCGAGACCAGGAGCTGTGTGAGGTGAAGGTCATATACTGAGTAGCGATGCCCATAGTTACTCTGCAACAATGTAGATCAAATCTGCCAACAGCCCAGTTTGACAGACCTTAGGCTTCTCACTGAAGTGACTGAGGTCGCCCCTTCCTTCCTTCCTTCCTTCCTTCCTTCCTTCCTTCCTTCCTTCCTTCCTTCCTTCCTTCCTTCCCTCCTCCTCCTCCTCCTCCTCCTCCTCCTCCTCCTCCTCCTCCTCCTCCTCCTCCTCCTTCTTTTTAGTGGTGGCGGTGCTAGGAAATGACCCAGGGCGTTGCTAGGCAAGCATTCTACCTTGACATATCCGTCACCTGAGACTCAAGTTTTTGTCACACACAAGAAAATACGTAATACCCCGATGGCGCTGTTTTCTAAGAGAATGGATTATGAGATCTGTCCCTCAGCATTGCTTAGACTCTTAACCACTGGAAACCCTCAGTAGTTAATGCTGGCTTCTCTTCCAGAGTTCCGAAGAATCTAGCGTCTTTATCTGGCCTTCCAGAGCACACACCAAAGCCCATGGCTATGGATGGCCACGTTAGTCAGATTTCTGTTACCGTAATAAATCCTGGAGTGAATTAATGACAGGGGACAGGTATCTTTTGGTTCAGTCGCTGGTCAGTTGTCCCAGTTGCTCTGTTCTCTTCAGAGAGGAACTCCATCAAGGCGGGGTGCTAGGTGGAGCTCCACAGGTTCTCTGCCTTAGGTTGGCTGTGAGAGAGAGAGAGAAAGGCCAGGGGCATGGCTTCATCATGGCTTACACAGGCACACCCCCAGTGAGCTAACCTTCTCCCCATTATGCCTTACCCAGGCACATCCCCAGTGAGCTAACCTCTTCCACTGAGCCCAACCCCTTACAGGTTCTACCACCTCCAGGTAGCTCTACAAGCCAGGAATAAGCCTTCAACACACAGGCCTCTGGGGACTGTTCCAGGTCCAACAAATAGCAGCTCCTAAGACACGTTGGACTTCTCATATAACAGTATTTACCTGGGGCTCTTCAGAGACAAATGCTGTTGACTCTATGCCATTCCTCTTATTTGACTCCAACAAACTGAACACTGGCTGGATTCTCCAGGAGAAGCCAGTGTTTTCTGATTAGAGTTGATGTGCTGGTTTGTGTAATGCTTGGCCCAGGGAGTGGCACTATTAAAAGGTGTGACCCTATTGGAGTAGGTGTGGCCTTGTTGGAGTAGGTGTGGCCTTGTTGGAGTAGGTGTGGCC
>NW_021620991.1:4887601-4904226 GCF_004785775.1 Grammomys surdaster | reverse complement strand
TGTGGCCTTGTTGGAGTAGGTGTGGCCTTGTTGGAGTAGGTGTGGCCATGTTGGAGTGGATGTGTCACTGTGGGTGTGGGCTTTAAGACCCTCATCCTAGTTGCCTGGAAGCCAGTATTCTGCTAGCAGCCTTCAGATGAAGATGGAGAACTCTCAGCTCCTTCTGTACCATGTCTGCCTGGATGCTGCCATGCTCCCACCTTGATGATAATGGACTGAACCTCTGAACCTGTAAGCCAGCCCCAATTAAATGTTGTCCTTATGAGAGTTGCCTTGGTCATGGTGTCTGTTCACAGAAGTAAACTTTAACTAAGACAGTTGGTGGGAACTTTCTTACCCAAATCGGCCTTGGCTATACGAACTCTCCCCCTGTGTACAGAGGCCCCAAGGGTGCCTGGGGACCCTCCTTCTCAGGCAGCTTCTGTCCCTCCCTCATCTTTGCCCTCTTGTGTGTCCACACAGATGATAAACAGGCTTTTGCTTTTAATTAATTTAAAAAAATCAACATGTAAAGTAATCAGTTTTCTTTTCTTTCTTTTTTTTTTTAAGGGGGGTGTTTTTGTTTTTCACCTTGCTTGACACAGGGTCTCTTGTTTGCCTCACTAGCTGGCCCATGGTCTTATGGGAATGTTTCTTTTCTCTGCTCCCGTTTGGCAGTGGGAGCGCTGGGATTATAGTCACAGGCTACTGAGTCAGTGTTTGTGAATTCTGGGGGTAATCGGTTCTCTTAAGGTAGTTTCACATCTGTTTTTTAAATGGTGCTGGAGAGATGGTTCAGTGGTTAAGAGCACATCCTGCTCTTAACCTGGTCCTTAGAGGACCTGGGTTCGGTTCCCAGCAGTGATATAGCAGCTCATAGCTACCAGTAACTCCAGTTCCAGGGCATCTCACAGGCTCTTCTGACCTCCGAGAGGACTCTACCCAGGTGGTGCACAGACACACATGGTATAAAGATGTACATACGGGCCAAACACTCACACACAGAAAAGAAAAAAAAAGGAAAGAAAAGAAAAGAAGTAAATAAGTGAAAAACTCTGTGTGTGTTTGTGTGTTGTACTCGCTGGTTTTGTGTGAGCTTGACCCGAGCCAGAGTCATCAGAGAGGAAGGAGTCTCAGTTGAGGAAATGCCTCCATGAGATTCAGCTGTCAGGCATTTTCTCAAGTAGCGATCAATGGCGGAGGGCCCAGACCTTGGTGGGTAGAGCCATCCCTGGGCTGGTGGTCTTGGGTTCTATAAGAAAGCAGGCAGAACAAGCCAGTAAGCAGCACCCTCCATGGCCTCTGCATCAGCTCCTGCCTCCAGGTTCCAGCCCTGCTTGAGTTCCTGCCCTGAGTTCCTCCAATGACAGAAGTGGAAGCTGAATTAACCCTTTCCTCCCCACCTTGCTTTTTTGGTGTTCTGTCATGGCAAGATAAACCCTAAGACGTGTGTGTATGTATGTGTGTATGTGCGTGTATGTGCGTATGTATGTGCATGTATGTGCATGTGTATGTGCATGTGTGTATGTGCATGTATGTGCATGTGTATGTGCATGTGTGTATGTGCATGTATGTGCATGTGTGTATGTGCATGTGTGTATGTGTGTGCATGTGCGTGTGTGTATGTAACACCACATGGATAGAGATGTCAGAGGACAGACTCAGGTGTCAGCCTTCTACTTTCTACCTTATTTGAGACAGGGTCTCTGATAGTTCTGAAGCCAGGTGAGCAGACCATAAACTCAGGTTTCCACCCCCATTTCACAGTAGGAGTGCTCACGTGGACATTGCCACATTCGGCTTGCGTGGGCACTGGGGATTAGAACTGGGTCCCCACACTTGCTCAGCGAGCATTCTACCCACTGAGCATGTCCCGAGCGCCCCTTACTTGTTTCGGCTGGTCCTCCTCCCCAAGTCTTCTCTGCGTCTCCCACACCCCTGTACCCTCCATGTTCACGTCTCTCAGGGATTCAGACAGCGCTCCCTGCCTCAGAAGTAAACACATAAAATAATTAGAAGCTAGGAGCTACATCTACGGGAGAGTATGCCGCGTTTGTCTCTCCCGCCCTGGATTATCTCACTTAATAGTTTCTGGTCTCATCCATCTTCCTGCAAATTTAACTGTTTGTTTGTTTGTTTGTTTGTTTGTTTGAGACAGGGTTTCTCTGTGTAGCCCCTGCTGTCCTGGAACTCACTCTGTAGACCAGGCTGGCCTCGAGTAAATAAAGTTCTGTTGTGCGGACAGACATTTTCATTCTCCATTGGTCCGTTGATGAGCATCTAACTGGATCTAGTTCCTTGCTGTTGTGAGTAGACATGATAAAAATGGGAGAGCAGGCATCTCTGCGGTAGGATTTGGAGTCCTTTGGGTGCACACAGGAGTGGGAAAGTTAGGTATACTGAAGTTCTGTTTCTTATTGTTTAAGAAACTTCTGTACTGTTTCCTATAGTGGCAGTTCCAGTTTACTCTCTAAACCAACAGTAAATAGGCTTCCACTTTCTCCACGCCCTGGCCAGCATCTGTTTGCCCCTGTTTCTGTAATGGTAGCCATTCCAACTAGGGTGAGACTAGGAATCTCAAAGCTGTTTCAATCTTCGCATCCCGGGTGGCTCATTTAAAAAGTATCTGTTGGCCATTGTGTTTCTTTGTTGGATAATTGTCTGTTTACTTTATTGGCCCATGTATTGATCGGCAGTTTTGTTTTCTTGGAGTTTAATTTTGGAAGTTCTTTATAGGTTCTAGATAGTAAAACCCTGCTTGAAGTATTTTCTTAGATGTGTAGCACAGGCTAGCCATCTTCCTGCTGCCACCTCCTGAGGGATTACAGGCATGTACCCCCATGCCCAGTGCCACCTTCATAGAGGATGAGAATGTTTGGGTCCTGTGCACCTGTCTGCTAATTCTGTCACCAGGGTGAGCCCTGGCAGTACTTCCTGAAGACAGCTGTGCCCTGCAGAGAGCAACAGAACCCCGGGGGAAAGATTGGCTTCCACTCAAACTTTCTTCACTATCTTCGGAACTCTTCGAGCTGACTGTCATCTCCTAGGCCCCTTATACTTCTTTACAATGGCTGCACTTCCCCGAGGGCCATCAACCTCAGAGACAGGCAGGTTGCCATCTAAGGACCCAAGAACAAAAAGCTGGGGTCCCAAGTAACAGCTTTTGGAGGGATGGCAGTTTTTCTTACGTAACAGAAGTTCCACTGGCATCAGCGGATATACTCATTAGCTCCCTACCTGCCAAGCAGGTCTCAAGTAGCCCAGGCTGGTACTGAACTTACTAGTTAGCCGAGGATGACCTGGAACTTCTGAGCCTCTTGTCTTTATCTGCCAACTACAGGCAAAACCATTTCATCCTGGGTTTCTCTTCCCTGACGAAGTTTATTTTATATTTGTACGTGTGCTTGTAAAACATCAATATATGTTTGGAAGCAGGGGATACAGCTCAGTAGTAGAATATCTGCCTAAAAGTTGTAAATCCTGCTTTAGCCAATCCCCAGTACTACAAAGGAAGGAAGGAAGGAAGGAAGGAAGGAAGGAAGGAAGGAAGGAAGGAAGGAAGGAAGGAAGGAAGGGAGGAGACGCAAGGAAGAAACAAAGATGTTTCAGCTTCTCTGTGTCTATGGCTGCCAATGTCGTCTGAGTCTGAGGAGTCTAAGATCCTTGCCATGCTCTTGTTTCCGTGTTTGGCCTCCAGCTCTGTCTCTGCTTCAGGAGCTGTAGAATCTTTGGGACCACGTGTAGCTAGTAGCAGGGAAAGGCTGTGGCCAGGCCTCGAAGGTCATCTCTCTTCTGGTTCAGTCCTATTGTATGTGATTCCCGATCTACCACGATGTGACCAGCTGCCACCCCACCCCCACCCTGCTGTGGTCAGGAACTGGCCACTCTAGCCACCATGGCTTCCCCACGAGGATGGCTGTCCCTCTACGTTGTGAGCTCTCCTCCTAGAAGCCGCCTCTGACAGGTACTCTGTCATAGGATGGAAGAACAATACAGCCTGTTAGTGACCAGGAGAGCCTTCCCATCAGTCCTCAGTTCAGCAGAGGTCAGGCAGGGCACTGGTCTTCACTGCATGATCAGGTAAGTCTCCATCCCGAGACATCTGCAGGACATACCACACAGTCAGCTTCCACAGAATCCACCCCTCTGGCTGAGGTTTCCGGTCACAGGCCATAGCCTCTCCAAGTCTGGTTTTAATACTTCTTTCCAAACCAATTTTTTAACCCGATGATGTGGATGTCAGGAATAGATTTTTTTACAGCTAGCATTTCCATGAGTATGACCAATTGGCCCTGTTAGTTCTGGTTTGTCTGCTGATAACATCACGTGACCCAGCTTAGTTGGAGCTTGGTGAGAAAGATGGCCCAGTGTCACCAGCCATCTCTCATACCTACTCGTCACTTCAATTAGAGAGCCAGGTGATTTCTTTGTTTGGTTGGTTGATTGGCTGTTACATTTCTATATTTTTTTGGTTCTGTTTCTAAGTGGGGTCACACAATATTGCCCATGCTGGCCTTGAACTCCTGTCTCAAGTGATCCTCCTGCCTTAACCTCCAAGACATTTGAAGCAACAGGCATTTGCTCTCCCATCCAGATGTTTTATGTAAGATAAATATGTCTCATGAAATAAACGTCCGGACTATAATATACCATCTGAAAATTTATCCTAAATATTCAAGTCTTAGAACTTTAAAATAATGGCAGTTACCTCTCTGTCTCTCTGTCTCTGTCCCTCCTCTTTCTCTTCTCTCACTCTCTCTCTGTCTCTCTCCCCCATGTGTGTGTGCGCACATGTGTGTATATGCATGTGTGTGCATATGTGCATGCACGTGCACATGTGTGTGAGTGTGTGCATGTGTGTGAGTGTGTATGTGTGCATGTGTGTGTGTGTGAGTGTGTATGTGTGTATGTGTGTGTGTGTGTGGCTTAGTAGCCAATGCTAATTTTCAGGTCCTCCATATTTTGTTAACCCAGAACCCTGGCTCATGATTGTCAATGTCTTGGGCAGAAGTCCTCTCCAGAAGGACAGCAGAGGTAGTGCCCACTCCTGCACAGTCCTTAGTGGCTGATGTGACCCCTGCAGATGATCTGAACCTGCCTCACTGGCTTGAAAAGGTGACAGAAAGCCTTTCACCCAGCTGTGTGACAGTTTGGGTTTTGTGTTTCTTTGTTGATTGATTGATTGATCGTTGTATGTACACACATGCTGGGGAAAGGCCACACATGTGCCCCAGCTTACACGTGGAGGTCAGAGAACAGCTTCTGGGAGTCGGTTGTCACCTTGCAGCTTTATTCGGGGTCTAAGATGAAGTGTGAGCTTTAGCCACAGACTGCTGAGCCGGCTCGCAGGCTGACCACACACCACCCCCCTTTTCTCTAACGGCAACCGATCCTTACCTTGAAGCCGTCTCTGACCTCATCCTCTTTCCTTGCTAACCTCGTGACAGATAGTTGAGTTCATCCTATTTTATATTTGAACAATTGCTTTTTTTTTCTGTCTTCTTGGTATCCCTCATGCTGGACAACCCCTGAGCTGTATCCCTCATCCGTTCCCAGTACAGCTGCATCCATCCCCAACATACTGTTAGCTTTACTATTGTTGTTGAATTTTTGAGACAGAGTTCTCTGTGTTAACAGCCCTGGCTAATTTAGAACTTTGTAAACCAGGCTGGCCTTGAACTCACAGAGATCTGCTTGCCTCTGCTTTCCTAAGTGCTTGGATTAAAGACATGTACCACCAAGCCTGCCCGGCTGTACTATTGACTTTTATTTTGAAATAAGACCCCACTAAGCTACCCAGGCTGGCCTGGAGCTCATGCTGTAGCCCAGGCAGGCTTTGGACTAGTAATCCTCCTGCCCCATCTCATGAATATCTGGCATTATAGGACACCCGGCTTTGGTAAATATTTTAATTATGGAAATTGTCAAACACAGATAAGAGACACGGATATAAGGGTCCCCACCCCACACCTCCCACAGGGGTGACGCTTGGCACTCTGTCTACATCCCTGGTCACTGGTTACCCAAGCAGGGCCAGCTGCTCTGAGAACTCACATGGCTTTTGATTTGTCCTCGGAGGAAGGGGAAGGAGATTCCGGCCCCTCATATAAAATGAGACTCATTTTTCACATTTTTACTCTACTCTTGAGCGCTGAGGAGACGCATGTTGCTTCAGCCGCTTTGATCTTGGTTGCACTTGTGAATGTCAAATACTTAAGCTGCCAACTGATCAAACAGAAACTCAGCCACTTCTGGGATCACAAGATCAAGCCCAACCCCTAACCGTGGCCTTGTTGCTCAGAAGAACACAATCTTCTACTGGGACACCAGAGCCCAGGCCCACAGAATCAGGCCTGGCAGTCTCCTCCTGCTCTGTCATATTGTGATTGTGGCCTTGTATAGGAGATGTGACATTCAGGACAGGAGTGGTGGCACATGCCTGTATTCCCAATACCTTGAAGGCTAAGGCAGGAGGATGGAGCATTTGAGTCTAGCTTGAGCTACAGAGAGTGAATTATCTCAAAAAACAAAACAAAATAAAACAGAATTGGAAAAAAGAAAAAAAGAAGATGTAGTGTTTTAGACAGACATCCCACCAGGTAGACAGATGGGGAGGCTCATGGCCGGAGCTTGTGATCAGGTGCTCACCAGTTGTAAGCCTCCTGTGTGCAAGATTTCTGGGAAGCCAGGAGTTGCTGTGAACACTTTATGGAGAATGAGATATTCACTCTGGTGTATCAGCTTTTCTCCACTGTGATAAACTACTTAAAAGAGGCAACTTCAGGGAGGAAGATTTCTTGTGGCTCTTAATATGAGAGGGACAGTCAGCCCAGCATGGCGCAGAAGGATGCCAGAGTTCATGGCGGCTCCAGGCTATGGGAGCAGAAATGTCAGGCTGCTTGCTCATGTCTTGGCAGATCAGGATCACATTCAAACCATAACACGCTGACAGCAACCTCTCCCTCCCCACCCCTCCCCCACAGCCACTACCAACTACACTTACAGTTGACCCACAGAGAGACCAAGATGTCACCTCAGCAAGGAGCAGCTGTCCCTGGTACATCTCAGGACACCTTGTCTCTTTCCTGTCTGTGGCTGTGTGTGTCTCCCACTTCCTTCAGCTTATCTTTTCTTTGGAAATCCCAAAGACTGGAGAGTTTGAATAAAACAAAGCCGGTCCATTCCAGTCACTGTGTATAGCTCAAATGCCTGGCCAAGCATTCAAACACGCAAGTCTGTGGAGGGCATACATGTTCAAACAACCACAGCTCCCCATACCTAACCAGGGAAAGAACATTTTCTTGAGATGTACATCCGAGCGAGGGCCTAAGACATCTGTCTTAGTTAGCGTTTTACTGATGTGAACAGACACCATGGCCAAGGCAACTCTCATAAGGACAACATTTAATTGGGGCTGGCTTACAGGTTCAGAGGTTCAGTCCATTATCACTAAGGCAGGAACATGGCAGTGTCCAGGCAGGCATGGTGCAGGAGATGCTGAGAGTTCTACATCTTCATCTAAAGGCTGCTAGCAGAAGACTGGCTTCCAGGCAGCTAGGATGAAGGTCTTAAAGCCCACCTCCTCAGTGACACACCTACTCCAACAAGGCCACACCCACTCCAACAAGGCCACACCTACTCCAACAGGGTCACACCCCCGAATAGTGCCACTCCCTCCACCAAGCGTATTCAAACCTTTATGACACCCACCTCCCAGCAGCTAGCAGTGGCTCTGATGACACACAGAGAGGGGTGACCTTCCCATTCAAATTCTACAATGTTCCCTCACTATGATGACAGAATAGTATACATCACAATTCGTATAACTGACCCACTAGAAATGGATTAAGCCCTTAAAGCTGACGGCTATGGGACCATCGAGAAGGAGGTGAAGAATGTAATACCAGAAAAATACTAATACAAAGACAATAGTTCTCCCTGGTCTCCTTCTCTCCCTCTCCCTCTACCTCTCTTCTTCCCCTATTCTCTCTTTCCCTCCCTTCCTGCCTCCCCTCACCAAGGTTACCTATTAAGTGATAAACTTTTTACTATACCAGAAGATACGAGAGTTTTAGTGTGCTTTAAAATGTCTAGCATTTTATAAGTCAATACTTCATAGACTTACAGACAGAAATTGACAAATGGATCCGGAGAGTTGACTCAGCGATTAAGAGCACTGGCTGCTCTTCCAGAGGACCCAGGTTTGATTCCCAACACCCAAATTGGAATCCACAAACACCCATAACTGTAGTTCCAGGGGATCTGGTGTCCTCTCCTGACCTCCATGGCATGTATGAGGTACACAGACACGTATGCAGGCAAAACACCAATACACCTAAAACAAAATCAATAAATCTAAAATAAAAATAATTTAAAAATTAAAATAAAAATAGACATGAAGGGCAGAAGTATTGATAAACCCTCCTGTCTCCTTGGGTAAAGAGCTTGCCACAGGAGCCTGACAACCAGAGTCACATCCCTTGGGACCACATGGTGAGAGGCAAGAACTGGCATGGTAGGTCATCCTCTGATCTCTATAGGGGCGCTGTGGAGCACGCATACACGTGTGTACACACACATTCAAACGCAATGACTGAATGTAAATAAAAATGTTTAACATCCCGGTCATTTCAATTAAGAAGAGAAGCAAGTAGACCAGAAGAAATTTTCTTGGTAGAGCACATATAATAAAAAGGATATCAAGACAAAATTGTTGTCAGGCATGGCGGCTCACACCTATAGTCTCAACGTTCAGGACGCTGAGACAGAAAGAACACAAACCCAGTGCCTGCCTGGGCTACAGAATGAGTTCAAAACCAGCCTGGGCAACTTAGCAAGACATTGCTTCAAAAGCCTAAAGAGAGGATTGGGATGTAGCTCTGTGGTAAAGTGTTTGACTGTAGCCTGGCTGCTTATAAAAGCACAGTTTCAGGCCAGCAGGATGATTGGAGGACTGGCACAGGTGCTGGCCACCCGGCTTGACACTGAGTCAGATCCCTGGAATCCCACAGGGTGGAATGATAGAACTCTGACTTGCAAATGGTACCAGGGTGTACAGATGTCCCTCCCGGTCCCCAAAATAAAAGATGGGGAAAAAAGACTCAGTTCATTTGTATCACACTTTAGTTCTAGAGACAAAACAGATCAGGGAGAGTCCTCAGAAGATCACATTCAGCTCATGCCTTTAGTCCCAGCACTCCCAAGGCAGAGAGGTAGGCAGATCTCTGAGTTTGAGGCCAGCCTGGTCTACGGAACGAGACTCTTGTCTCCTTCTGTAGTTCCAGGACAGCCAGGGCTACACAGAGAAACATTGTCTCAAAAAAAAAAAAAAAAACAAGAGATGAAGCCGGAGGAAGAGAGGAGAAGGGCGGGCGAGGGAGACAGAAGTCATGATGAAGAAATGATGTCTACAAAAGCCTCTTTAGTGTCATGGTAGTCTAAGCATCTTTAAGCCACCCGAGTGCCCAAGAGCAGCAAGAATAATGCATCCAGCATTATCTGTTCATCCAGCAAAATGCTCCTCCTCCAGACCCAGAGACCACCGCACATCTCAGCAGCAAGAAGATGTGGACATGCTGGGGGGCCGGGTCTGTAAGAGAGAGTGCTGGGGGCGGGGTCTGCAAGAGCCTTGCTGGAGGGCGGGGTCTGTGAGAGGGAATGCTGGGGGTGGGATCTCTGAGGGCCCGTGCTGGGGGGCGGGCCCTGTGAGAGCCTGTGCTGGAGGGTGTGTAGCTCTGTGGAGCGGGAGTGCTGGGGTGCTGGGCGGGTATAGCTCTTTGGCGGAGTACATGCTAATCATGTATTGGGTGCTGGGTTCCATCCCCTGCACAAAACAAAGAAAATAGGGGCGGAGAGGTAGAAAAGAGGAAGAGGAGAGGGAGGAGGAGGAAAATTGGAAACATTGTGTAATTTCATTTCTATGGAATTCTAGAACAAAGAAAACAAAATAGTGGAGGCTTAAGGAATTCTGAGGGATGGGGTAGGTTAAGGGACTTTCTGGATGACAGAAGCAGATTTCCTGGACTGGGGAGTGGTTTCTTGGTTGCCAACATTTCAAAATACACCAAGCTATGGGCTTTCAGATCTGTGCATTTCTATGTGTTTGACTTACACGTGAACTTAAAAGGGACAGTTGGAGGGTGGGGAACAGCTCAGACTAGAGAGGTGGCTGTGTCTGTCCGAGGAACTGAGTCCTGAGCTCCATGTACAAGTTGAATGAAGTGGGGCCATCTGTAACCACGGTGAGGGGGAGGCAGAGACCAGTGGATCCTGGAGACTTGCTGGCCATTCAGTGTATCGGAAATTGTGAACTCCAGGTTCACAGGGACACCCTCTCTCAAAGAGACTGAAGAAGATACCTCTGGCCTTTACATGCACAGGTGGGCTTGCGTGTGCACACACACAGAAGAGCACTTGGGGGAAATTATAATTAAAGTTACCTTTATAAAATAACCAATGACATAATGAACACAAAATTTAATTGAGATCACAGTTGCCTCAAACTGGGGAGGTGGCAGCAGAGGAAGGGACCCTATTTAAGGGGCATCATAGGTAACTTTAACTCTTGCTTTGAAGGCTGACTCTAAAGACAGTCCTTCATATCACACTGTCTGTAATAACATAATATACTCATTATGTGCACACAGATTTACGTCATATTCATTATGTCCTAGGTATCCAATAATGTATACAATCTATTTTTTTGTTTGTTTTTTTGATTTTTGTTTTTCAAGACAGGGTTTCTCTGTGTAGCCTTGGCTGTCCTGGAACTCACTCTGTAGACCAGACTGGCCCCCAACTCAAAAATCCGCCTACCTCTGCCTCCCAAGTGCTGGGATTAAAGGCGTGCGCCACCACTGCCTGGCTTGAATTTTTAAAACAATTTTATAGAGCTGGAGAAATATTCCACCACTTAAGAGCACTGACCTCTCCTCCTCTCCCTTCCCCTTCCCTCCTCTCCCCTTCTTTTCCCTCCCCTCCCCTCCCCTCCCCTCCTTTCCCCTCCCCTTCTCTCCTCTCCTCTCTTCTCTTCCCTGAGTTCAATTCCCAGCACCCACAAAGCAGCTCACAACTGTCTGTAACTCCTGCTCTAGGGGACCCGTCTGATCCCCTCTCCTGGCCTCCACAGACAGGCACACGTGGTATACGGATGTGTATAGGCAAAGCACCCATACCAAGTAAAAATAAATCTTGAAAAAATTGTATGTATATGATGTGTCTGTGTGTGTGCACTCATGCATGGGGCTTCAGATCACCCAGTGCTGGAGTTTCAGGTGGTTGTGAAGGGTGAGAGCCGAAACCTGGTTCACTCTGAGAGCAGTAAGTGCTCTTGACTGCTGAGTATCTCCCTATCCCCAATTGAATAAGCATTCTTAAAAGCATCGAAAACAGGGGCTGGAGAGATGGCCCAGCAGTTAAGAGCACTGACTACTCTTCCAGAGGACCTGAGTTCAGTTCCCAGCTCTACTGCACAGCCAACAACCGTCTGTAACTTTGGCCCTCTTCTGGGCTCCAAAGACCCTGCACATAGGTGATGTGTTTATTTATGTGTAGGCGAAATACTCACACACATAAACTGCAAATAAATCATAAATCAGTGTTTAAAGCCATAGTGATCACTTTGTGATGGGAAACTCTTTAAAGGATTCCTGGAATTCTGTGTAGGGGGCGTAGCTGTTTATGCACTGGTAGTCATCAGTAAGAAATTCTAGACAGAATACTCAGTCTACCATTGGACGACTTGCCGACTCACAGATACAAGACAGAGCGAGTTCTTTTGCGTGGCTGAAGCTTATGGTTCTGGCCTATCACGTTGATCTTGTTTCTTCCTGGATGTCTCCTATCACTAGCTTCCCTGAGCATGTAGGACTAGGAAAAATACTGGATTTTTGACATCTCTCCGAGACCTGAACTTGTTGGGCACAATGGTGTAGGTCTATAATAATCACAGTACTCGGAAGGCTGGGGTAGGAGAAGCCTTGGCTACATAGTAAGACCTTTCAAAATGCCCCCTTAAGAGCAACTTCAGTTGACAAAATGAATTGTCGTGTGAAAAAACACTGATTGTGTCTCATCCAATGAATTCTTCCTTATGACACGCCAGTGGCCCCTTGCTGCCCATGGTCCAGGCCTGTGTATCAGTCACACAGGGCTCTGCAAGCCGGTACCTGCAGAAGGTCGAGATTTGATTTTCCTCAGGTGTCATGCATTCAGAGACTCCATGAGCCTTCTCCTCGATCCGCCTCACACAGCCTCCCTGCCTCTGCCTCCCTGCCTCCACCTGTTCCTGCGCCTCCTGCAGTTCAGAGTGTCCTCCTGGGGAGCCCAGAGGATGCTCACCGGCTCAGCTCCAGCTTTAGTCTTTGAGAGCCCAACCTCAAGCCTTGACAGCAGATAGCTTGACGACCAGCTGATGAGCCAGGCTCTGCTGGGATGAAAGCATCCTGTGGAGGGCTGGATCTCCTGACAAGCCTGGGTCTCTTCTCCCACTTGAATGCTTCTGATTAGCACAAGGGATCCTGGCCATCTCCTGTGTGGACCAGCTGGGTCCCCTGCAGTCTGTGCTCTCCACGAAGCCTTTCACTCTCCCTAGGAAACGGGGTGCCAGAGAGCTGGTCTTTGGCCACAGTGGCTGTTCAGAGCTCACTCACCATGAGGCTGACCTGCAGATGCCCTCCTGACCAACTGTGTTTCCCTTGTGCAGGTCACAGACCCTGCAACAGGAGGGCAGCCCCCCTCCCCGCCACACACACCCAATGACCCCACCATGTTGAGTCTAAACAGGATGAAACTTTGGCCTCTTGTCACTATTTTTTTTTTATGTTTTAATTAAATCTCTAGGGTCACTGACACCCTGGAGCCAGAGAAATGCAACCGTGTAGCTCGATCGTTAATGATACACCATCTGTTTGTTCACACGGGGTGATCACATGATCTTTGCTCTGCAGAACATCCTGTCTCACTGGCCTAAACCGGTTTGTGGATGAGATGCTTGGGAGGAATGCCAGAAACCTCTCCTTCCCTCCTCTTCCTCTCTCTCTCTCTCTCTCTCTCTCTCTCTCTCTCTCTCTCTCTCTCTCCCCCGCTCTCTCTCTCGCTCTCTCTCGCTCTCTCACTCTCTCGCTCTCTCTCTCCTGTCTTACAATGAGCTGTCAGGAAAAACGTCAGCTCTTAGTATCAACTCCGTTCCCTTTGTGTCTCTTGTCGGTAGCACACCATCCCCTTGCTTCATGGAAGGAGTCTAGTGGAGTCACCAGGCTTCTGGTGGCACTGAGGAAGGGAAGAGATAAAAAGGAGGGCACAGTCCAATCACAGAGGAGACTTCCAGTCAGGGAACACCCACTGTGCCCTCAGCGTCCAACTAAGGCTTGGAGGGACCCTGGGACCCTGACCGGGATAAAAGGGGACAGAGCCAAGAGCCCTCTGACTTTGACAATGAGCCTGTGACTCATTTTTGCCCATAAAACTCTGATCATTGACTCGGGCCCACAATTAGATAAAACTCCTAATGGCTGTTTTCCCGCCGGTGGTCTTTAGATCTGCAGCTTTTAGCCATTGAAAAAGTCTCAAAAAGGAAAAGTCTACAGAGATCCTGTAAGCACTGCCCCTCCAAGGGCAGAAAGGTCCATCCCTCCCTGTGCCCATCATCATCCCCAGGGTGGTGGGGAGCATTCTGGAAGAACTTGGCTCTTGGGGGACAGAAGATGAACAGCTGTAAAATATGCTTTATGAAGCACCTGGGACACAGGCACTCCAAAACCACTAGGCACTTGTAAACAATCACATGCTTGCAGCCTCCCTGCAGAGCTACCCTCCATGTCAAGGAGGAAGTGGCAAGCCACTGCAACATGGGAGTTTGTCCTGGGAGTGCCCAGGTGACTGCAGCTGCAGAGGAGGTAGAGGGAGGGTGCAAGGAGTTGTCTCAGTAGGTGGCCCAGCACCCAAGGTTCTCACACGTGGAAATCTGGGTGATGAAGGTGCAGGCTGCCGACAGCAGGGGACAGTACCCGCCCCCCCCCAACGTGTCTTGCATCTTTTCATTTGACAGTCGCTGCCACCACCCTTCTTCACAGGCAGATGTCACTTTCTGTGTCACTAGGGATGGGATGATCTATTGTCTTATTCCTGACAATCCCACTGCTTCCATAGAGACCCTGATCTATCTATCTCTCTCTCTCTCTCTCTCTCTCTCTCTCTCTCTCCCTCCCTCCCTCCCTCCCTCCCTCCCTCCCTCCCTCTCTCCTTCTCTCTCTCTCTCTCCCCCTCACTCACTCACTCACTCCCTCTCTCCTTCTCTCTCTCTCTTTCTGTCTCTTTCTCTCTCTCTGTGTGTGTGTGTGTGAGAGAGAGAGAGACAGACAGACAAACAGAGAGAGAGAGAGAGAGAGAGAGAGAGAGAGAGAGAGAGAGAGAGAATGAGAGAGAATATCAATAGATGAGTGTTCTGTGAGGAGCCTGGCCCTGGAGAATGACTCATGCTCATTGTTTCCCATCCTGGGCTCATGAACTGTTTCTCCAGTCACCAGAGAGCCAATGGCCCAGGGCTTCTTATCACTCACTGATAGGAGTTCGCAGCCCATAAAACTCAGCTCCACTCTGCAGGAAAACATCTGCACCTGGGCTTCTTGGCCCAGAAGAATGTGACTTAGTCACCTGTGGGTAAGTGTGGCCATTGTTCTGCCTCCCCTGTATAGGGCAGCCACCCCAGATCAATCACATGATCACAGCCGCAGGGGACCCTGGCTGGGATGTGCATTCCTCTGGTTTATTGTCAGCCCCCTGCGGTGATGGCTTACCTGAACAAGCACGGGGGCAAAGCTTATCTTCCTAAAACCCAGGTTCACTCACCCCTATCATTGGTAACAGTGACCCACACTGAGGACAGGGTGACAAGCCGCGGCTAAGAATTCCAGGCTGCCTTCCTCCAGTAGCACCTGTCTTTCAGGCACAAAACACAGGGCGATGATGCTGTCACCGGATGTCAAAGGTGGCTCTTGGATAAAACCATGAGTCACTTCCAGCCCTGGTTCTACTGGAGGGGCTGCTCAGAACAGCCGCTGTGGGCCCGCTCCTCTGTCCGCAACAGCTGGGTGAGAACACGGTATGAACCGAGTGGAAAGGCTTTGGTGGCCATGTGACAACTCAGGCTGATGGATCCTTTATGTTCATGCAAGAACTCAACAAAAAAGTGCTCAGGTTAAACAAGCCTCCTGCGGAGATGCTCACTCTCAATGGGATGTGGTCTTTGCCAGTGACATCTCAACCGCCATTTCTAGGGGGCAGCATGCGCTCAGCTCTCAGTTGGTCAGTCAGACCGTCCATCTGTCTGGCTCTCCCTCCCACCGCTCTCACCCTCTGCCTGTCCCACCTCGCCCATCCTGCTGGACCTGGGTCGGCCCCACCTTCTACCCTGCTTGCCCAGATACTCCCCTCAGCAGAACTCCCACGGGGCAGGCTAAATCAGGTCGCCGCTCCTACACAGCTTGTCCAACATGATCCAGAAGGTTCTGGTTGGCAGCATCGCCCAGGCAGAGAGAGACATTCCCCACAGCCTCGAAGCATAGGGAAGGGGCAGGATGAAGTACGGTGGCCCTAGAGGCTCTGCCCAAAGAGATCTGCACAGCTCCCACTCAGGCTTTATCCATCAAAGCAAGTCAAAGGGTCACTCCTGCCTCAGAGGTGACTCTACGAGGTGACCCTACAGAGAGTCCTGGGATCCAGGCTATTGTTCCACCTTAGGATGGAGACCACAGTCACCACACACAGTTACCTGGAGGGTTTGTCAGACCAAAGGGGAGGCCTGAATCAAGCCTGACTTCCAGAGCAGTGGCAGAGGCTGTGTCTGGCATGCTCAGTCCTCAAGGGTACAAAGGCCTCTTTCTCTTTTACTCCCAGGACACCTATACAGTATCACGTACTGTGGCCTGCCGTGGCACTGGGCACAAAGGTACCTAGTAAATGCTGTTGAATAACAAGTTCTCTCCTGAGCTCACTGGGGTCTTGAGACCTGAGTGTGCTGCTCTGTGCTGTGTCCTACTGTTTGAGCTTTGCAAAGGCCAGGAAGTTTGTGTTCTCAAGCTGGACATGGTGGTGTGTGCCTGTATAACCCTAGGAGTCTGGAGTTGGAGACAGGAGGATTGGGAGTTCAAGACTAGCCTGGGCTACATGGGACCCTGTTACAAATAAACAAACATGCACGCATACATACATACATACATACATACATACATACTACATACCCAGACACTAAAACTAAATGAGAAGTGGCTCATCTTCCCATGCGCCTCCATTAATTTAACAAATGTGTACCACTCGGCACCCCCACCCAGCCCCACCCTAGCCAGCTTCTGTCCTAAGGGTCTCAGAGACAGGCAGAATCAATGTGATTATACGTTCAGTTCCTTCCTATATTTGAGGGGCCAAGGATGTGGCTCGATTAGAAGAGTGGCTTCCTAACATGGAAGAGGCTGGGTTCAGTCCTCGGCACCACATGAGCAGGGTGTGGTGATAGACATCGCAGTCCTAGCTGCTACAGGGAGGAAGAGGTGCAAGGTCAACCATGGTTGAGTAGTAAGGTGGATTCAGGAAGACCTTGGGATACAGGAAGAGAAGAGGAGAGGGGAGAGGAGGGGAGGAGAGGGGAGGGG
>NW_021620991.1:4873573-4887201 GCF_004785775.1 Grammomys surdaster | reverse complement strand
AGGAGAGGAGAGGAGAGGAGAGGAGAGGAGAGGAGAGGAGAGGAGAGGAGAGGAGAGGAGAGGAGAGGAGAGGAGAGAAGAAGAGAGGAGAAAGTCCTGTACAGAAGAAGCTCCCACAACACACAGGAAAATATTTCTAGGGATGTGGAGGGAACAAAAAAGCTTTCCTCAAGGAAATGAAATTTTGCCTGAGCCTGGGTCAAAAGGACTGAAGCCCTGCCCTCACACACAAAAGTCGGTGTGTATGTGGGGGGCGGGATTGGTGGTGGGTTTCCCTTTAGATCAGAGGAGCACAGAATAGGCTGTTCCGAAAAGGCTAGTCAATATTTTAGGCTTTGTGAGCCACATATGAACTCTGCCACGTGTTCTTTTTGTGTGCCCATATGTGCTTATAATCCTTTTAAAATGTAAAAGTCATTCTTGGTCCACAGACCATATAAAAACAAAAACAAACAAAGGCACACCCAAGGGGATGCCTGTATATATTTTTAAAAGATGGATAATAGCAAGCTCTGGGGGAGGATGTGGAGAAATGTCCCTTGACCACTGCTAGTGGGAAGGGAGAACATGGGGGTGGCTGTGGGAAGGGGTCTGGCAGTCCCTTACAAAGCTAAACACAGCTGTTATCTGACCAGGCCGTTCCACTCTTGGCTGTATGTGTGTGTATCCAGGAGAACTGGAAACATATGCTCACACAAAACCCATGTTTGATCCTTATAATAGCATGTCTTGTAATAGCCATTACCATGGAAACAAAACCAATGTCCATCACGTGATGGATGGGTAGATGAAATATAGACAGGAATGAAGTTATGCCACATGCCACATGCTACATGCACAGAGGAATCTGGAAAACACTTCACCAAGTTGAAGAAAGCAGACACCCAAGACCAGACTTTGTAAGACTGGGCCCTGATGAACACCTCTAAGCAGGCAAGTCCACGAACAGACCGGTGAGCCCTGTCCTGGGCAGGAGGGTTTCAAGGGAGAGAGGAGTGCCTGCTAATTCCCACAGTATCTTTTGGGATTGATGAGAATGTTCTGGAATCACCAGTAATAATGAACTCACAGTTCTGTGAATACAATAACTGTCTCAGGATTGTGTAATTTGGAACTGTGACTTAGAGACTGAGCCTATAGCTCCATGCACAAAGTGTCTGCCACACAAGCCTGAGGACCCAAGTTTGGATTGCCAGCACCCACATAAAACTAGGCATGGTGGGCACATCTGTAATCCTTGCACTGGATACAGAGACACAGCCCCAGAGTACAATGGCCAGCCAGGGTAGCCTGTTGGTGAGCTCTAGGGTCAGGGAGAGATCTCTGTCTCAAAAACTAAGGTGGAGGTAAGTAAAATAAAATTATTAACACTGACCTCTGGCTTACACACACACACACACACACACACAGACACACACAAACACACACAAATGCACACACACACAGAGACAGACACATACGCACACACATGCACACACATGCACAGACACACACACACACACACACACACACACTTCCCACATTTTTTAAGGTGTGGATTATGAGCCTCGAAGATGGCTTGTTGGGTAAGGAGGGGCTTGCCACCAAGCCTGCAAATCTGAATTCAATCTCTGGGACCCACGGAGAAGGAGAAAACCAACTCAGAGAAGTTTTCCTCTGACCTCCACATGCAGGACATGGCATGCACATGCTCACACACATACAAAATACACATTTACACTGTGTTTTTTTTTTTAACCTGTGAGTTTTATGGAGGGCAAATTATATCTCCCTCTGAAGTGTCTGGCAGGTTTGTTTGCTGTTTCATTTTGTTCCTTAAATGAAAGTGAATTTGCCCGTGATTTAAATGGCTGTGATTTGCCAGGTCCTGGGTTAATGGTTGAGAGGCCCCACACACGCTCGTGGAGATAGAGCCACATGGTCTTGCAAACTGGGGTACGGCACAGACTTTGACTTGGACCCCCGAGAACTGGGGAAGGGCAGTGAAGGCCAGGGTGTTAGGGAGGCCCACAGAAAAATCGTGCATGCAGGCAGAGCCACAAAGAGTCACCCAGGGCTGGGGAGATCTAGGATTTGGGTGCCATAGTAGGGAGGACGGGGGAGCAGCCCAAGCTCTCTGTGTGTGGCAGAATCAACAGATTGGATGGATGGCTGGTCATGAGTCTGAGGGTCAGGAAAGTTATACTGCTTGTGACATCTAGTAAGTGTCAAGGACACTGATGGCCGAGACCCAGCAGTGAGGAGGAGGGTGGGCATGTGAGTGGGATGAGGGAGATCCTGGATTGTGTTCGTTACAGAGCAGCTCATGGGTCCTGAAGGACATTCCGGTGGGGAGCCCTATCACCATGCAACAGGAAAGTTGTGTGCCTAGATCTCAGAAGAGCAGACTGGGGCTGTAGAGACGGGCTGGGTGGGAGTCAGATGGCTGGCCTAGCAAGGGCCTGGTGTGCCACTGGAGGTCTCAGGAGTCTGAAGAGAGAAAGAGGGAGCCCACTCACCTGAGAGGTGGGAGAAGAAAAAGGAGATGAAGGAGAAAGTCTGAATGTCAGAGGCCTGGGAGAGTTGCTGGAGGACAGATCACAAAGGGGAGGGTACCAGATGTTGTGAGGTGGCCTTGTCCAGTGAGTCAGAGACCGGAGAGAAGAAACGGAGTTCCTAGGACGAGAAATTCTGCCCCCAGCTTTGGGTGTCAAAGCTGCCATTGGGGGTGAGGTGGGATGAGTGGGAGTCTGTTTCCTGGGCACCCTGTTTGAACTGGGAGGTTGGAAGGTTGTGCGGATGCGTAGTGCCAATGGGTACCCCAGTGTGAGTGGAGCCAATGCTGTTAAATGGTTGGAACTGTAGATCGGTTTTCTAAACAGAGTCTCATTATGTAGCCCAGGCTGGCCCCAACCAAACTCAAAATCCTCTGATCCTCCCTTCCTCCCAACCCAGAGTGCTTGAATTTAAGTGTGCACCACCACATCCAGCTAGGATTATACATTGTATACGTCTACTTTACCTCTGTTATGGTGTGGATGTTAACGTCCCCTCAGATGTGACCTGTGTGGAAATTCTAACTCCTGAGACAGTAGGACTGAGAGGGGATGAGGTGGTGAGGTCAGAGCCCTTGTGACCGGGGCTAGTGCCCTTTCCTAAGGGGTCCTGAGGACACATTTGCCTTCCGTTATATCAGCGGTTCTCAACTTTCCTGACTCTGAGACCTTTTAATACAGTTCACCCTGCTGTGGTAACCCCCCCCCCAACCACAAAATTATTTCCATTACTACTTCATAACTGTAATGTTGCTACTGTTAGGAGTCATAATGTAAACATCTGTGCTTTCCAATGGTCTTAGGTGGCCCCTGGGAAAGGGTCATTTGATCCCAAAGTGGTCAAAGCCCACAGGTTGAGAACCACAGTACTAGAAGAAGGTGAAGAAGGCACCATCCGTGAGCCAGAAAGCAGTGCTTACCAGACACGTGAAGAACGGCTGTTTGTCTTGATCGTGGACTCGCCAGCCCGCGGGACTGTGAGAGACACAAATTGTCATGGTTTATAAATGACACAATTCACGGTATTTTGCTGTCATCTGTCCAACAGACTCAAATGATGGCGACAATAACCAGCTGTGGCTACAGCTGCAACCACCATGTGAATTTTGAGCCACCTGGCCAGCCTACTGACTTCAGGCCCAGCCAGCTCTTCAGAATACATACACATCTTCGGAAGTGCCACCAGGAGCTCTGAGTTTTGCAGAGCCTCGATGGACACAGCAATGCTGCCCGTTGCCTTCGATAGACAGAGAGCGTGAGGGGACCAGCATCACCTGGACGATTGGCTTGACTACCATTTCTTTCATGCAGTCTGGATTCTGGTTACCTGGAGATCCTGCCCACCCCCTACCCACATCTTCTATCAGTTTCCTGGGTAGAAGCCATGCCCAGGAGAGGTTTATGCAGGGTCTTGATTCAAAAGTGGGCATTCCAGTCCTGCGGGCCTCTCTGCTCTCCAGCCTCTACTAACAGTGACCTGTCCCTTCAAATACCACTCCTGTGGCTCTCATGAGGACATCTGAGGCTCCTTTAGCTCCTTCAGTTGTCAAAAAATAAAGAAAAGAAATCAGAGGAGAGGAGAGGAAAGGAAAGGAAAGGAAAGGAAAAAAAGGAAAGAAAAAATCAGGGGTTTCTGGTGGCCCTTGGTCCTCAGAGTCACTTAAATGAGCTTCTCATGGCATTGGGTCCTCTTCTTGGTTTTCTGCCAACCACACAGGGTGTCGGTCTTTGTAAGGTTGCCCTGTACAAATAATTTGTGGAAGCTTCTCTGAAAGGCCCTCATTCTCCAGATCCAGGAGATTCAGGGCCAGGGAGGGTGTGATGGAAGTCTTTACTACAAAGGTACTGTGCCAAGATCAGTAGGAAGCACCATCAGAATATCCTCACTTCTAGGAAAGCCCACAGCTCCCAGTTGGCCTTTATGTGTTGGCAGACCACTGCGGTGACAATTAACCTGATAGAGTCAAGTGCACAGAGGCAAAGGTTAGCCTGATTCGTGGTGTCAGTTTTGATTCATGGTTGAGACATTTCTTGGAGAAGCATCTTGGAGGGAATCCATGGCGATACAGGTCACCTCGAACTGGCCAGGAAGTAGAAGGAGGACGATAAAAAGGGTGGGAATCCGGATACTCAAGGGGCTTTCCTCCAATGGCCCAACTTCCTCTCACCGGATCCTGCCGTCTCCAGGCTCCACATCCCAGTGGCAATGTGGTCTGGGGACTGAACTTCAACAGGTAGGCCTTTGGGGGCCATGAGATTTAAACTGTAGTTCTTGGAGAACTGGCAGAGGCCTGGGTCTGCAGTTCATCTTCCCACTCCCACACAATTTCAGGCATTAGTTTTCCTCAACAACAGCAAGAACGAGAAGCTGTTGGCCGTTGTATCTGGGTCTCACATAGAGGATCTGGGCAAGAATTTGAGGCCCAGGGCTCTGGTCAGGGCATGCTCAGAGGGTCTGGCTAGATGGAGTCGCATGAACACAAGTCTCACAGATGTGTGAATGTATAGTACTTTTGACTTCTTACGTCAGTCATTTCTCTTGCTCTACAACCACTGACTGGGAGTCTAAAAGTTTAGTTCAGCTCTGACACTAGCTGTTCAGGGTTGCCATAGACCCCACAAGGTCCCCAAAGATTGCCCCCATCTCAGATGCCAGCATCAAGTCCCTGGCCACCCCTACTTTTCCCCTTAAATTTTGTTATTTTACATGTGTGAGTTTCTTGTCTGCATGTATGTACCATGTGAAGCACATGCTGGCAGAAGCCAGAGATGATGTCACCTCCCCTGGAACTGGAGTTACAGACTGTCATGAGCTGTTATGTGGGTGCTGGGGACTGAACCTGGGTCCTCGGCAAGAACAAGTGCTCTTAACAGCTCTTTGCATACTACCTATACTTCACAGTGTGGTTATAAGTCAGGGTTCCCTACATCCCTATCTTGGTTTCAAAATCTATTAGAAAGGCTGCTAGAGCTGAGGAGAGAACAAGAGAGCTTCACTCCCTGTCATGCATGCATTCATTATCAAGTCTCAAGGACAAAGCAAGATACTCAGAGCACAGTCCAGCAAGGCCAGGGCACATTGGTGACTTCTCTAGGTGCCCCACTCTCTCAGAACATCATGTGCTCACCACCCTGGAAGCTTTCAAGGAAGTGTCATTACATAGGTATGATTGATTAGGTCATTGGCCACTGGTAATTTGCTCAGCGGCCAACCTTTTCCCCTCTACAGAAGGGGTGTGTATTGTGGAAGTTTCAGTCTT
Organism: Grammomys surdaster; assembly: GCF_004785775.1. NCBI lineage: Eukaryota > Metazoa > Chordata > Mammalia > Rodentia > Muridae > Grammomys > Grammomys surdaster. The sequence continues at coordinate 4,881,407 of NW_021620991.1, read as the reverse complement.
CAGTTATGCCAAGCTCTCTCTTGTAACTGACCCCATCCTGAAGCTCTGAAGGGTCTGCATCCCATTAGCCTGCAAAGACACTCTCATGGAGCTGGGCAAATGGCCTGAGGGGCAAATATGAGAACCCAAGGTCAGATGCCCAGTGCACATGACAGCTGGGTTCTGAGGGTGTCTGTAATCCCAGGGCTGGGAAGTGGATCCAGGCCGATTCCTGGTGCTTGGTGGTCAGCCAGTCTATCTGGATCAGTGAACTGTATGTTCAGCGAAAACCATGTCTTCAAAAATAGAATGACGAACACTGGAGAAAGGTATTTGAACTCAATCTCTGGCTTCTACACACAGTGCATAAATACATACACACGTGCACATACATACATACTTGAAAACACACACATATTGCAAACACACATGGTAAGTAAGTAAATAGAAATTTAACAGCTACTGTTACAATTCTTGAGATTTCAAGAATTTTGGAAGCTATGTATGTGCCAGGAACCAGGGACAAGGACCAAGTCTCTCTTTCTCTGTACCACATCAACCACACCAAACATGATGGCCACCAGTCTATACTTTCCTATGTCTTAGTCAGGATTTTCATTGCTTCCATAAAATGCCATGACTAAAACAGCTTGGGGAGGAGAGGCTGGTTTTCAGCTTACAACTCTTAGGTCGCACTCCATCCCTGAGGGAAGTCAGGGCAGGAACTCAAGGCAAGAACCTGGAGGCAGAAACTGAAGCAGAGACCATGGAGGATGCTGCTTATTGGCTTGCCCCCCCCCCCATGGCTTGCTCAGCCTGCTTTCTCATAGAGCCCAGGACCACAAGCATAGGGGATGTCACCACCCATGGTGAGCAAGGTTGTCCCACATTAATCATCAATCAAGAAAAGACACCATAGGCAAATCTGATGGGGCCATTTTCTCAGTTGAGGTTCCCCCTTTTTTCAAATGACTCTAGCATGTGTGAAATTGACATTGAACTAACCAGCATACCTTGTCAAAAATTGGCTGTGGTGGCACACGTCTTTAATTCTAGAACTTGGGAGGCAGAAGCAGGCAGATTTCTGTAAGTTCCAGGCTAGACTGGTCTACATCATGAGTTCTAGGGTTTTCTGGGTGGAGTGGGGTGGCATACACAAGCAGATGTATATATATGTATATGCTTCCGTGTAGAAGCCAGTAGACATGACACCTTGCTTGTCATTTCTCAGGAGCCATCTATGGGTTTTTTTGCTTTTGTTTTTTTTTTTGTTTGCTTTGTTTTGTTTTTTGAGGTTGTTGGTTTTTTGTTTTTGTTGTCGTTATGTTGTTGTTGGTTTTTGTTTGTTTGTTTGTTTTTTGAGATAGGTTCTCTTACTGGTCTGAAATTTGTTAGGTAGTTTAGACTTTGGCTGGCCAGTGCCTGTGAGTGACCCTCTTGTCTCTGCTTCCCAATGAAGGATTCATGAATGTGCCCCACCATGGCCAGTGTTTTTTCGTAGGTTCTGAAAACTGAACTTGGGTCTTCAAGCACTTTACCAACAGAATCCCAAAGTTCTCTTGCAATTTTTAATGCAGCTCATTGTATGAAGACAGGGTCAGTTTGCAAGAAGCTGGAAGACCTGTGCCTAAAGGATTGGGGTAGGGCTCCAGCCAGGAGAAACCGTGAAGAGGCTACAGTGACACAGGCAGGGGTGGCTGGTGAGAAGAGCTGCCTACCCAGGGGGCGGGCTCTTCCAAAACTTGTAGCCAGTCCGGTGCTCCAGCCTCTGCTCCCACCCCTCCCCGACAAACCACATTCCCAAAGAGACAGACTGAAACTGATTGTTCCTCCCAGGCTGGAAGAACAGGCCCTGAGCCTCCTGGGTTCCTCAAGGACTTCCAGGAACCAGAAAAGGCCTGGCTGAGGGCACTGAGCAGCTGCAGGAGGGCCTGTGAGGGAAGTGAGACTTGAAAAATCTCACCACACAATACATAGTCTTCAAGACTTCTTTATGTGTAAAGGTGTTTTCCCTGAATGTACAGCAATACACCGTGTGTGTTCAGTGCCCAGGGACGCCAGAAGAGGGCGTCAGATCCCCCAGAACTGGTGTTGCAGGTGGTTGTGAGCCACCTTGTGAAATCAAACCCTGGTCTTCAGGAAAAGCGTCCTAAATTTCATTACAGAAGGCAATGCGGGCTACTTAAGGACAGGCTAGGGACCCCCTAGGTCCTGTCATCGATGCCTGGGTCTGCAAACCTCCCTAATGTCTGTGGTGAATGATCAGATGTGGAGGACCCAGGCCGTGTGATTCTGGTCTTTCCTTTATATTGCTTGTCCTTTAAAAACTGTTGTTTTTTTTTTCACTATTATTTCAAAAATACTTCTGCTTTTGACACATGTATAACTATATGATGTATCCTATGCATACAACCTTCAAAGGAAATACATTCTTTCCAAGATACACACACACACACACACACACGCACACACACACACATCTCATCTGTAGAGAGTATTTCTCTTTCTTTTTTTAATCCATGTTTTAAATTATCACACAAAGCTACAGACTTCCTTGGTATTTTCATAGCAACGTGTCCTCATACTGTGCTCTAGTTTGTCCCCGCCTTCTCTGCCTTCCCCTGTGCTTGACACCCCCCCCCCAGCTATGTCCCTCCCTCCCTGAGTAAGTGGCCTGTTTTGATCTGTTGTCTGGGTTTGTGACTGAAGAGAGGAACACTTTTGAATCTGTCAGCCCTCTGAGAACAAAAGGGTGTTCACATCCGCTGTGACTTTAGATTAAAATGGACTTTCTACTTCTCATTAAAGGCAGGAGACTGATACTGAGTGTGAATTTGGTCTTCACGAGATGGTGCCTACTTCCATCTGGGGGGTGTGCTTCTCCTAGCCTGTCTGGCTTAGATGGAATTCCAGTGAGGACACCCTAATATGTATCGCTGCTGCTGCTGCTGCTGCTGTGTACGTCCTATGAATGCTACCGGAGCTGCTGTGGCAGGGGGCCGGGCAAAGGCTCATTCATCATCCCTGGCAGGTCAGACCTCTGCACCGGAGATGCCCATAAACAAGTTCTTTGTTCTTAAGGGATGAAGAAAGTCCAGATTCATTGACTCTGGGGCTACTGATCAGGACAGGGCCTCAGTGCTGTGCTTTGTCAGCCTCAGTATAAAGCGGCAGCATGGTGAGGTGGGTTGGTGCCTCGGTTACAAAGCACTTGGCCAGCATGCATGAGACCCCATCCCCTCAAAGTAAGAGGATGACGTGACATAGAACAGGAAGATTCTTAATGGAGAATTAACTCTCAAGCAGCACAGTTCCTCGGCCCAAGGAGAACACAAACAGTGTCCTTTTTGCCACTCCATGTCAGAAATACTTCAAGATGGCATCAGGCCAAAATCCCCCCCAGTGAGTGTCCTTACTAGTCAAAATAATACTCCCCCAACCCGCTGTTGTGGAATGTTCGTGCAGGCCACCAAGGGCAGAGAGCAGGCTCTGAATGCCAGGAATTTGCTAACAAAGCTATGACTAGTCCCTCTGACCCCCGTCCACTCCCAAGACTTAGCAGTCAAGCCAAGGGGAACTGCTTAGGGCCGAATGTGAAAAGGCTCTTGGTGTGTGGAGTTGGAGAATAGAGGGTGTTGAGACGCAGAGAGCCTGAGTTTCCTGATCCTTTCAACTGCTGACCTCATGTGTGCCCAGGTTTCTCTCCTCCTGGGTCAGACAGCATTGTGGGAAAAAGGGCTGTCCACCTGCCTGAACAATGCCCCCAACCCCCAGAACCCCAATAGCAGGTGTCTTGTCAAGAGCTGGGGAGGTTGCTTGAGTGTGAAGCAATCGGATTACCTGTTGGAGGACGATCACATGGCCTCTTCCCTTGACACATAGTGATGGATGTCCTAGAATTTGGCCCAGCCCAGAGCAATCATTTATGTGAGTGACAAGGGAAGGCTTATCACTTACTTCTCTGTAAGAGATCAGTGGTGGCGTGGCGTTACCCAGCTGTGTGCCAGAGAACAAGGCATTCACATGTAGCCACCTCCTCTGTAAGTGAGAGGGACTCTCAGCTCTCCAAAGTTCCTGCAACGCTAACAGGTCTGGGATCTTGGCTGACCTTGAAGATATATAGAGTGTTCTATCTAAAACCTGCCATCTGTCAAAACAACAAAACAAAACAAAACTCTCATGCACTGAGATTGAAAGGAGCCTCCTTTTCAACCACTGAGGGGATGTAGAAGATGCAGAAGCAAAGAAAACAGTACATCTGGTCCAGCTACAGTCGACTCTGTGTGTGTGCATGCGTCTGTGAGTGTGTTCGTGCATGTGTGAGTGTGTGCAAGTGTGTATGTGTGTGTGCGTGCATGTGTGCACGTGTGTACATGTGTGAGTGTGTGCATGTGTGAGTGTGTGTGAGTGTGTGTGCATGTGTGAGTGTGTGTGCATGTGTGAATGTGTGTGCATGTGTGAGTGTGTGTGCATGTGTGTGTGAATGTGTGAGTGTGTGTGAGTGTGTGCATGTGTGAGTGTGTGAGTGTGTGAGTGTGTGTGCATGTGTGAGTGTGTGTGCATGTGTGAGTGTGTGAGTGTGTGCATGTGTGAGTGTGTGCATGTGTGTGTGAGTGTGTGCACGCATGTGTGCACTTGTGTAGATGTGTGAGTATGTGTGTGCATGTGTGAGTTCGTGCAAGTGTGTATGTGTGTGTGCATTCGAGTGTGGATACAGTGAAAGCCAGATGCTGATGTCGAATGTCTTCTGTCCCTCCCCCACTTCATTTTCTGAGACAAGGCCTCTCACTGAATTACAGCTCACTGTAGGCTGGCTGGCCAGTGACCTCTAGAGAGCCACGTGTCCCCAGCTCTCCGTCACTAGGACTAAAGGTATGTTTGCTAGCTGGCTTTTTACGTGAGCTCTGAGACCTGAACTTGGACACCCCTTCTTGAGCAGCAGGAACTTTATTGACCGAGTCATCTCTCCAGCCCTCAAGTCAACTTCAATATTGAGAAAAGTCATCTTCATGAAACTGAACCAGGACAAACTCTCATCCAGACGATGTGACCCCGTCGGCACAGCTAACCATGCCACGACAGTGGCCCTCCTCAGTTTTAAGTCAGGGATGAATAGAGAATGATAATATTTAGAAATATGTCAAAGGCTATGCTCACCACCCCTTACGCCGTCTCTCAGGGTTAAATGATTGGGACAAATCCGTCTCCCTGGTGACCCATCTCCCTGAAAAATAGGTCTATTCTCTTTCTGTGAACAATGGACTCTGTTCCATCCATCTCTCCCCTAGCCTGCTCTGTCCATCCGTCCTCTGGCCTATCCTATACATCCCTTGTCCAACCTATCCCGCCTGTCCCTCCTCCAACCTGCCTGCTGGAGAGTTGAGGGTAGGGGACAGTGTTCTGCAGACCCTGTTACCAACATACCCTAATGGTTTCACTGGGGTACCAATTTTTTTAAAAATTTAAAATCAATTTTAATTCTGTGCATGTCTGTGTGGGAAGGTGCACGTGACCCAGGTGCCCCAGGAGGTCAAAGCATCAGTTTCCCCCAGACCGGCTTTACAGACAGTTGTGAACTACCCAACAGAACTGGGTACTCAGAACTGAACTGAGGCCCTCTGCAAAGCAGCACACACTCTTAACCCGAGCATCATCTCAGCCCTCAGGGTACCGAGGTTTTAAAGCAAATCAACGAATGTATTCGGGTTCTTTCAGGTTGACAGAAACACTGAACCGGAAGTGTAGCATTCTCATAGGCTGATCCACCTCAGACAGCTTCTCCTGTTAGTGAAGTGTGGTAGCTTGTCCCAGCAGGTGAGCCAGGATCAGTGTTAGTATTAACTAAACCCCACTGTTCACAAGAAAATTCCTTCCTGGTGTCCTTCCTACAGCTTTGCTGTAGGGATGTGTAGGCACCACTGCAACGTCATACAGAATCACAACTTCCCTGTTCGTTTGTTTACGCCTCCCTTCCTCCCAGTCCTTGAATCTTGGTGTCTTAGGGTTCCTATTGCTGTGAAGGAGTACCATGACCACAGCAACACTCAGAAAGGAGAACATTTATTTAGGGCTGGCTTATAGTTCAGAGGTTTAGTCCCTTATCATGGTGGTGTCACGCAGGCAGGCATGGTGCTGGAGAAGTTGCTGAGAGTTCTATCACTGGATCCGAGGGCGGCAGGAAGAGAGTGAGCGGAAGAGAGGGCGAGCCTGACCTGACTGGAGCTTCTGGAACCTCAAAGCTTGCCCCCAGTGACACACTTCCTCCAACAAGACCACACCCACTCCAACAAGGCCACACCCACTCCAACAAGGCCACACCCACTCCAACAAGACCACACCCACTCCAACAAGGCCACACCCCCTAATAGTGCCACGCCCTATGAGCCTGTGAAGGTCATTTTCTACATTTGGCAACCTTGAATACTTTAGTCTCCACAGGTTTTGCCTTTTCCAGAATATCACAGAGTTAGGCCTACAATATAAACTTCTCAGATCTATAGGATTAAGGTTTTCCCATTTTTCTTCATAGTAAGACAGCTTCTTCCTATCTATCTATCTATCCACCCACCCACCGACCTACCCACCATCTATCTATCTATCTATCTATCTATCTATCTATCTATCTATCTATCTATCGTCTTTCTTATATGTATGTGTTCATGTATATGCAAATGCATGTGTGTATATGCAGAGACCAGGGCGTTCATGTGTGTGCAAATGCATGTATCTATATGTAAGTCAACCCTGAGTACCATTCCTGGGATCCCATCCACCTCAGTTTTGGAAGCAGGGTATTTCACTAGCCTGGAACTTACTAAGTAGGTTAGACTAGCTGGCCAGTGAGCCCCAGTGATTTGTCTGTCTCTGACTCCTCAATCCTGAGGTCACACGCATGCATCACCACACCTAGCTTTAAAAAGTGGTTCAAGGGTTCAGACTCAGTCCTTCCTGCTTGTAAGACACGTATTTGCGCAGGGCAGCCATCTCTGCAGTCCCGTACACTAGTATCCCAGTATCTGATATAGCACAGCTTGTTCACCCACTCACCGAAGAACGGCCCAGTTGTTATGAATGAAGCCACTGTTCTGACTAGTTTACTATGTACACCTTGATGTCCTTTCTGGAGAACATGGGACTAGAAACTAGCTAATGGAAATGTGGTATAAAGAATGTTCATGGGGGCTGGAGAGACGGCTCAATGTTCAGCATACCTCTGCTTTTTCAGAGGACCTAGGTTCAGTTCCCAGACCCACATGGTGGCTCACAACTGCCTGTAGTTGGAGTTCCAGGCAGAAGAGGGAGCTGGCCATATGCAGGCTCACACAGATATATGTAAATGAAAAGTAAATAAATTAAGCTAAAAATAAACTTGTTCACATTATAAAGAATCAGTCTTGCAAGAATCCAGCCAGTAAGAATCAAGTTTGCCGCCGCTCTGGCTAAGCTGCCATTTCTACCGCTCAGTGTCAGGAGTGGTACAAACAATGTGTATCAAGCAACCTGAGGCGCTCTTCTGACCTCCGTGGGTGCACATACATGCCTGCAGACCAAAATGCTCATACACGTACAATAAATAAGTCTAAAAAGGGAAAGAAATAAGATGGCTGGGACCAGGGAGATAGTTTAATGGGCAGAAGTGTTTGGCACATAAGCCTTATCCCTTGAGTTCAGATCCCTGCTACCCATGTAAAAGGCCTGATGCAGGGGTGCTTGGTGCAGGGCTGCACATCTGTAATCCCCTGATGCAGGGCTGCACAGCTGGAATCCCCTGATGCAGGACTGCGCATCTGTAATCTCCTGATGCAGGGCTGCACATCTGTAATCCCCTGACACAGGGCTGCACATCTGTAATCTC
>NW_021620991.1:4865505-4873563 GCF_004785775.1 Grammomys surdaster | reverse complement strand
CATCTGTAATCCCCTGACACAGGGCTGCACATCTGTAATCTCCTGATGCAGGGCTGCACATCTGTAATCCCCTGATGCAGGGCTGCACATCTGGGACCCCCTGATACAGGACTGCACATCTGGAATCCCCTGATTCAGGGCTGCACATCTCTAATCCCCTGATTCAGGGCTGCACATCTCTAATCCCCTGACGCAGGGCTGCACATCTAGGATCCCCTGATGCAGGGCTGCACATCTGTAATCTCCTGATGCAGGACTACACATCTGTAATCCCCTGATTCAGGGCTCCACATCTGTAATCTCCTGATGCAGGGCTGCACATCTGTAATCCCAGTGCTCTTACGGTGTTCCCAGTGGTGTTCTGGCATCAGATTGTTAGCTCACAGCTATTTAATATTCATATCATTAGAGCATAATATAAACCTTCTGAATTAATACAAACAAGTATCAACTGATGAAATCAATTTATTATTTTTCTTTTGAGACTTTGGGTCCCAAGGTTCGTTGTTGCCTTCTGTTTGGATCGATTTAGTGTTTTTGTCATGGTTAATCATCTGACAGGATATCGTCTTAATCTCTCCCAGAACTCACCAGCCGAGTGTGCGTGCGTGTGCACACACATGTGTGCAGGACGTTCTTCCTGGAGCTAGCTGATCTGGGCAAATGCTGGCTTCCTTCATCATTGTGCCTGTTTGTGCTCATGCTGTCCTTCACAGCTCCCTTTGCCGTGCCCTAGGACTACCAACCAAGCCTTTGCTTCTGGGATTTCCTGTCTCCCTTGTTCACCGAGTTCTTGGCTCCTCTCTCATCCTGACAGACCGTAAGGCCTCACAGGGTAGAGTAAACTAGGAGCTGACTACGGCAATGAAACCTTGGCTATGACTGTGGAGGCTATGTGGGTGATTTCATGTGTGCATCCCCTCCCACAGCACCCTAGTATTAGGCTCACCCACTCAGCAGTACCGAAAAATGACAGCCTATCTGGATGCATGAGTTATGGGAAACACCCGTGCTTGGAGCCAACAGAATCCAGAGCGCAGAGAGCAGGGCGGAGGGGAGAGCCAGTCCGGTAGGTCTCAGCCCAGGGTGAGGCAGGCAATGGAGCGAAGGCCAGGGTCCCAGCAGTCTCAGTGTGGGGGCGGGAGGGGAGTCATTCCATGTCCCTGCCCCATGTCTGCCTTAGAGGAAAGCCATGAGTGTTGGGCACCAGGGCCTGCCATTCCCACAGGGCTCATCCATCCTGATCTTTCCTGACAAACAGCTGCCAGGAGTCACAGGTAGGCATAAGCTGCCCACTGTGGGTGCTGGGAACTGAACTTGGGTCCTCTGGGAAAGCAACAAACAGCTCTTAACTGCTGAGCCAGCTTTCCAGTCACCTTCTCAGACGTGTCAGGAATGATCCAGAGTTAAGCATGGTGGCTCGCACCTGTCACTGTGACATTGTGGAGGCTGAGTCCGGAGGACCCTTAAGTTTTAGTTTAGCCTGAGCTACATAAAGAAAGCCTGTGTCAAACTAACAGAAAGGGGAAGGAAGAAAAGAAGCTGAAATCATAAAAAAGAAATGACACGGAGTGTCAAGGGATCGTTTCCGTAAAAATGTGCATCACTCCAAGCAGACCTCAGATAAAAGTGTTAAGAGACTCAAAGCCAGGAGCTATGTTGTGTGGCACATGACAGAGTACACAAGCTCGAATCTGTGCGCTCGACTCGGTGAAGGCCTGCACCCCCCACACACTCTCCTTTATGCGAGGAAGATCTGTGAAGTACATGGTCTAGTTCAGTTTATTATAGTAAATTTCCCCCAGAGGCCTCTTGATGTAACACAGCACTCGGGAAACAGCCTGGTTTTCCCTACACAGACAGGGCATCTTGATTCCAGTGCAGCTCTGGAGATCCTGAAGGAGGCAGCCGACCTCTGCAAGCCAAAGTTTTACCATCTCTAAAGCAAATATGCTATTATCTACACTGCTTCCTCAGAGACTTAAAGCAAGGCCCGAGCTCATCTCCTGCAGGTAGGTGGGTGTAGGGGCTGCAGGGTGCAATTGGAGGCACTTCCGGGATAATGACCCACTTGTCCTTCTTCCCTCAAGCCAAACAGACACTCATAGTTGTACGCTACTTGCCTCAGAGCATGCCCGCTTGGTCTGTGTGCAGCCCCAACGTGTTCCTCCCCGTTTGTGCTCAGAAGCAAGAACGAACGTGAGCAAACAGACAAAAAGCCAACCTCAGACTAACGCTAGCCCACGGCTCCCTATCTCCTTCCCCTCACATGGACTCAAACCTGCTACGTAATGAAGAAAAGACCTTAAGCTTCTGACGGTCCTGCCTCCACCTCCCAAGTGCTAGATTACAGACAGACATCAACACAAGCTGAGTCAGGGTCTGCCTTAGTGTTTTTTTCTGTTGCTGTAACGCAAGCAATTTAAGGGGAAGGGCTCACAGTTCTGCATCCTTGGCAGGGAAGTCAAGGAAGCAGGAGTCTGAAGCAGCCGGTCACACTGCATCTCAAGAAGCAGGGAAGGAGGCATGTGTGTTCCTGCCCAGCATTTCTTCATTTAGGCAGTCCAAGAACCTGTTAGGGAATGGTGTCGCCCACAGTGGGCAGGTCTCAACACAATAAAGCTAACCCCCTGCTGGTGTGCCCAGAGACTGGCTCCTAGGTGAGCCTAGGTTCTGTCAAGTGGATAACTAATACTAACCATCTCAGGGTCTCCACTCTGTAACCTAGACTGGAACTCATTATATAGCCTATGGTGACCTCAAACTAGAGGTAATCTGTGGCAGAAATTTCCCTGCCCAATCTATTTGCAGTGGGAGGCCTACGATTGGATAGGGAAAGTGAGGCGGAGCTAAGGGAAGGAGGCCTACGATTGGTTAGGGAAAGTGAGGCGGAGCTAAGGGAGGCAGAGAGAGGAAGGCGGAGAAAAATGAGAGAGAGAAAAGGTGGAAGAGATGAAAGCTGATGTTAGTGAGCTTGGCGTTAACCAGCCTTTGACAGAGATGATACGAAAAGGTTAGGATAGATGGGATAACTTGTCTAACCTGTGTGGGCATCTTGTGATTCGAGTATTCTATGATATATAAATCCATTGGTAACTTTAAGCATTAAGAGTCTGATTTCTACCTGGCTGGCAGAGGCAGCAGCCACGCCATCTCGTGGGCCCCGGGTCGGTGCCACTGAGGTGGCCAGCCGGTACCAGACTCTAGTGCAGGAACATGGTGGCAGAGCCAGGAGCCAGCAACTGTCCTTTTGAATATTTCCCGCTGCAGTAATCCTCTTGCCTCAGCCTGCCGAGCTGAGATGTGCACCACCATGCCTGGCAGGCTGTCGTCTTTATTATCATCATATTCTAGGGGCTGGAGATTTAAGATCAAAGCGCTCACAGGGCTGGTCTCCAGGGAAGAGTGTCTGGCTGATGGACCCCTCCCTTGTTCCCACATGGCCTTTTTTCTGTTTGTATCCATGCCTAGTGTCTCTTCCTCTGCTTCTAAAGACACTGGTGCTACTGGGTTAAGACTTCCATCTATGCTGGGCAGTGGTGGCGCACGCCTTTAATCCCAGCACTTGGGAGGCAGAGACAGGTGGATTTCTGAGTTCGAGGCCAGCCTGGTCTACAGAGTGAGTTCAAGGACAGCCAGGGCTACACAGAGAAACCCTGTCTTGAAAGGAGGGAGAGAGAGGGAGAGAGAGAGAGACGAGACAGAGACAGAGACAGAGAGACAGACAGAGAAAGCTTCATCCGAACATGGAGCCACAGCCTCAGCTCTTTTACACACCCCTGCCAGGCTCCTGTTCTATATGGAGCTCAAGGCCCACTTCAAAACAGTCATAAGTGACAATTCTCTGCCCAATTGCATGATGGATCAGGGGTGATCAGAGTCCAGCCGGGACTAGAGAAGGGACAAACATGCTCGTAGGACTCTGGCTTCACAGGGAACCAGGCTGGCTTCACAGGTGTGCTGGAATGTTCCAGGCTCTGCAACATCATTTCCTGGGCTTGGGAAACAGATGGGCTCCTAATCCAGTAGCATCAGTGTCTTTAGAAGCAGAGGAAGAGACACTACACATGGACACAAACAGAGAAAAGGCCATGTGGGAACAAGCGGAGAGGATAACCATCCCCTGTTAGAGATTCAATTCATAATCGGGCTTGCTCTGCAAGCATTAGGACCTCGGTTTGGATCCCCAGAAGTCGTGGAAAAACCCTAGTATGGCTGACTATCAGAGACAGGGGCAGGAGGGTTGTTGGTTCCAGCCTAGCTCCAGGTTCATCAACAAACCATCTCAAGGAAGAACGGGAGAAAGGGGTAGAGGGCACCCAACTTCCTATCTAGCTTTCTTTAGCACTCAAGAGTATGCATACCTGTAACCATATGCATACCTGTAACCATAGACTCATGCATCACACACACACACACACACATACACACACACACACACACACACACACACAGAGAGAGAGAGAGAGAGAGAGAGAGAGAGAGAGAGAGAGAGAGAGAGAGATTAATTAAAAAGGAAAAACCCCGTTACTTCCTAAGAGCCTCAGTACTTGCTGTGTGCACAGCTGCGCTCCTAGATGCAATGTGAACCCCTGTACACTTTCCATGTCTCCCCCATATCACAGCCAAGCTGCCTGTACATGGAAGGGTCTAGAAATATTCCCTTTCGACAAGCCACAGAAGAGCTCTGCAGAGAACACATTTTGGAATCTGAAGCCACCACCAGATTTAAGTGCTGGTGATGAGGTCAGAGAGCCGCCATGGAATTCAAAGTTCTTTGTGGTTGGAGATAATAGCTACCTATTAAGTCTGCCTTCTGCATGACCCTCCAATTGCTGTTTAGACAAGGGAACGCCATCATCCATCACGGCCGACATGAAGGCCTGCTTTAAACTTTATCTTTGGAGACTGTTTTCATAACTACTTGGCTTAGGCTCTCTTTCCAGCCCTGGACAAGATGTACGGATGGAATAAAATTGCCTTCATCTAGACTCAGGCCTGAAACATCTTTCCAACCAACTGGAATAAGAGGGTTTTAGTTTTTTTTGTTTTTTGTTTTTTCTTGAAAAAAATCACCAATCCTAATGAAATGAGCCCAAATTGAAGATTGACTTTTAAAAAGAAAAAAAAACCAAACTTTCAGGCAATGGAAAGACTGGGGTTTTTGTTCATTTGTTTTGATTTTTAGACCATTGTTATTGTGTGTATGTATATATGTGTGCTTGTGTGTCCATGATGTCTATGTGGGGTTTTTTTTGGGGGGAAGGAGGGTGCCAAGGCTAACTGTGGAGAACAGAGGACTACATTGTGGAGGCTTTAACATCCTTACACCTTCGTATGGGTCCTGAGGACCAAATTCATGTCACCAGGCTCACACAGCAGGTACCTCACCTGGCTGGGCCATTTTGCCCACCTTTGGTTTGGTTTTGTGTTGTCTTGTTCTGTGTGATTCCAGAAATCCCAGAAAGACCTCCCACACAGCTCAGAACCATGCCTACCCGAGCTGCAAAGGACTTTAGAGAGGTATGTGTGTGGTAGCTGGACTCTGCACCACCCTGAATAGAGCTAGTTCATGGTAATTCAGCCAGAGGATGGAATACTAACTATTATGGGTTACCTTTGAAATGTTCCTCACAGGCTCGCGACCTCTACCCTTGGTCCCCACTTTGGTGGCACTCATTTGAGAAGCGGTGGTTCATCTTAGAGCAGTGGTTCTTGACCTTCCTAATGTTGTGACCCTTTAATACGGTTCCCCGTGTTCTGGTGACTCCCAACCATAAAATTATTCTCATTGGTACTTCATAGCTATATTTTTGCTACTGTTAGGAGTCGTAGTGTAAATATCTGTGTTTTCCAATGGTCTTAGATGACTCCTGTGAAAGAGTCGTTTGGCCCTAAGAGGGGTTGTGACTCAGAGGTTGAGAACCTCTGCCTTAGAAAATAGAGCTAGAGGGAGGAGGTAGGTTGGGATGGGGAAGTACTTTTGTTCCTAATCTTTTCCTGTCTGTCTGCTTCTGCCCTGCCACTGAGTGAGAAGTGCCTCTGGTGACTGCAACCCTCTATTTCCTGAGTCACCTGTTCATCCCTGCTAGAGACAAGCAGCCATAAACTGGACCAACTCAAATAAATCTATGCCCTCTCCTATGCTGCCTCTTCTAGGAGTTCAGTCACAGCAGAGAAAGGAGCTGATACTGTGGGGCCCAGTGGCAGCAAAGTCTACCACACAAGGGCGCCTGGTCTCAGGCCTACCCATCCCAAGTCAGCTACTAAAGCCAGAGACCCAGGTGGCTGTGCCCCTCTCTTCTGCTGCTCTAGGGAGACCAAGGTTCTGGCGGGGGTGGGAGGAAGCTGTATGTAGCCTTGGATAGGGCTGACCCCACAGCCAAGACCACCAGGGAAGCCAGCTCAGAATGCCTGCCTACAGAAATGGTAAACAGACCAGGTACCAGGCTCTCAGAGGTGTTCTAGAAAGCAACCCATAGTTCATGTCAAAATTTTTTTGAGAAAAATGGAATCCTGCACTCTGTCAGAGCCTCCCCACCAGAGCCTCCCCGCCGTTTCCTGGCTCTCACATCCCTGTAGTGGTCCTGAAGCCTGGTGACTCAGCTGTCTCCTACTCTTTGGGCTCCCCCACATCCTGCTCAAACATTCTTTTGAGCTTTCCTTGGTCACAGTTGGCTTTAGTGGCAGTTCCAGATTTCTTAAGTCAGGGGCCTAAAGGGTAGTGGTTTTCTAGAGAAGACCAGTGTCTGACCACAGTATCTCGTGTTGCGAGCAAGGTGTTCTGAGATGCTACCTACTGAGGTTGGCGCGGGGCAGAGGAAGAGGATGATGGGACTGGGAGAGCATATGAGGCCATGAAAGCAGCCAGCCAGTTGCTTCTACTCTGACTATAAACCCAAATTTATATGGGAGCATTTACTTCAACTTGATCACTTTCAAAGAAAGTCACATTGTTCAATTTTAAATTAACTCTGTTAGGAAAAAGCATGATTTGTCAGGAAACTTTGAAATGATGCTTATTGCGACAAGTCTAGATTAAAACTTAAATGTGTAATCAATCAATCAATATGCAGGGTGTGGTGGCTCATGCTTTTAATTCCAGTACTCAAAAGAGTTTGAGCCCAGCCTGGTCTACCTAGCAAGTTCCAGGCCAGCCAAGGCTACATGGAGAGATTCTGTCTCAAATTTAATTAATTAATAGTTTGTAATAAGGGGCTGAAGAGATGGCTCAGCAGGTAAGGGTAGTGGCTGCTCTTCCTGGATTCAGAAGTCCTGGATTTGATTCCCAGCATCCACACGGTGGCTCACAGTCATTTGTAACTCCAGTTCCTGAGCATCCAGTGCTCCTCTTCTGGCTGCCGTAGACACCAGTCACACACAGGATACACAGACATACATGTAGGCAAAACATTCATATGCATAAAAATAGAAATCAAAAATAAGCAAACAAAGAGGTGAGAGATGGCTCAGTGTGCAAGAACACTTGCCACATAATCTCAGGGACCTGAGTTTGGATGACCTTCCCCCACACAGAGAGCATGGCTCCCTGCACTCTGTAGGGGGTGGAGCAGGAGGATTGCTCGGACTTGCTGGCTGCCAGCCCAGCTCCAGGCAATAAGTTAGAATGATGATAAAGGAAGCCCAGCCTCTCCCTTTGGTCTCTGTCCTCGTGCACACACACACATGAGCATATGAGATGTGCACATGCTACACACATATACCGAATTTACTGAGTTGTTTGGAATTTTGCATGTTATTTTATTTAATCACTAAGGGTCTTTGTTTCTAAGTATACACTATACCACTGATCTGCATTTCTCTTCCAACACTGTGTTAAATAAGAGGGTTTTAAAACACACATCATCCAGGCAGTGGTGGTGCACACCTTTAATCCCAGAACTTGGGAGGCAGAGACAGGTGGATTTCTGAGTTCGAGGTCAGCCTGGTCTACAGAGTGAGTTCCAGGACAGCCAGGGCTACACAGAGAAACACTGTCTCATAAAACCAAACACACACACACACACACACACACACACACACACACACACACACACA